>NC_082382.1:25453380-25465880 GCF_031168955.1 Gadus macrocephalus
GCGCTCGCTTCTTGATCTTTAAAGAGTCAAAGAAATGTAATGACATCGACACGCAGAGAAACACGACTGGGACGTCCCTCCTCCGCCAGGTGCTACCAACATCTGGACGGACGCCTGCGAGGAAGACGGATTTCTTTCTTCTCTAATTACTCAGTATTATTCCCCTTTTCTGTGTGTGTGTGTGTGTGTGTGTGTGTGTGTGTCCTCATCTGGCCCCCTTGTATAAAGGATCTTTCTAGTTGTGCTGTGATGTGCGTCGATACGGCCGGTTGTTATTGTGTAAACGGGCCGTCACACACGCTTTGATTATTTTGGGGATGTTTTTGTGCGTTTTTTTGTTAGTTAGTTAGTTTGTTTTCGCTGTGGCACGAGTCGTATTCTAGAGTCCTCGTTTGCACCCCCTGCCCTCCACCCCCCCCCCCCCCCCCGAGACGACGGTTCCAGCGCGGTCCAGCTCCGACTGCTTCCATGAGCTGATCACTCTCTTTGTTAGTGCGTGTGTATCTGCAGCCGACCCGGCAGAAGGGACTCATTTATATCGGATGGTGTGGCGACCCCCCCGCGCCGATGTCTGCCGGCCTCGTGGGGGGATATCGTTGTGGGTGCTTGAGTCTACGTTATCGGTGCGAATTGAAGTCCCGGGCCAAAAACTGGATTTGGAAAAACGATCAAATTGTATGATTTACTGTGTGTGTGATCTGTGTCGTCGTCCCCCCCCCCCAGGAGGCAGTTCCCCGCCTCGCCCTCCATGCCCAAGATCCCCGCCTGGCAGATCCCCCTGAAGGCCCAGCCGGTGTGCAGTGGCCCCCCGGCCCCCCACCCCGCCTCCAGCCCCCCCCCGGGGGCAGCAGCAGCAGCGACATCTCCCCCGTCAGCCAGGACTCCAGCGCGGCCTCCCCGGCCCCCCAGGACGGGCTCCGGGGCCCAGAGGGGCTCCGGGGCCCCGACGGCGCCGACCTGGTCAACGGGGACGGGGGGGCCGGCGGCGGCGCGGGCGTAGCGGTCGCCCCCCAGGACCAGGTCCGCATGGAGGTGCAGGGGGAGGAGGAGAAGGGGGAGGAGGAGGAGGAGGGGGAGGAGGAGGTGGTGGTGGTGGGGGCGGAGGAGGAGGAGGAGGAGGAGGAGGAGGGGGAGCTGGTCGTCATGCCCACGGTGGACCGCCGGGGGGGCGACGGACAGATCCACGAGCCGGTGGACAAGCTGCGGCGGCCGGAGGGGGCGAGCAACGACCACGAGGTGGACTAGAGGAGGGGGGGCCAGACCCCCTGCAGGCTCACCCCCCCCCCCCCCCCCCCCCCCCCCCTCTGACTTTAACCTTTGATTTCAATGTTAATCATGTCGGGTTCGCCGCAGTGTCTCCACACTCGAAGGAGAACGTAGGAACACGCAGGTTGTTGGATGAGGGGCAAAACTACAGAGTGAGTGCGCCTGTGTGTGTGTGCGTGTGTCTGTGTGTGCGTGTGCGTGCGTGCGTGCGTGCAAGAAGGCCCTGTTGACATGTGACCTTGTTGCTCAATGTTATTCCCGCCGCTCACCGACTCGCTCCGAGCCCGGGATGGGAACGCCGGAGCGCGGCCAGCGGCGGGCGTCCAGAGACTGGCTGCCGTCCGGCTAAAACCCCCCGTCCCCCCCCCCTCCCCCCGTTGTTGTGGTGCCGTCTGTCAGTGTAACCCCCCCCCCCCCCGCGGCCCGCGACATTGCCGCGGTGAGAACGTGGACGTCGAGCAGCAGGACTTTACTGTACATCAGCGAGTCGTGTTTCTCCGTTCTATTAGTTCTGTTCTTCTAGAGTAGAAGGGCAGGGGTCACAGGGGTCACACTCACTGTCCCCGCAAAGCCCTCGGAGCTACCGGAAGGTTCCAGCGAGGCACACACACACACACACACACACACACACACACACACACACACACACACACACACACACACACACACCCCTACACACATACACACACAGAACGACACGCAGACGCAGACACACACACACACACACACCCCTACTTATACAAACACACCCACACACACACACACACACACACAGCGAGACACACACACACACACACACACACCCCCCCGTGTCTCCCCTGTGAGTGCCGATAGGAGGGGACAGGCCGGGGCTTTTAGACTCTTTTATGTGTCCTTTCACATTGGTGTCACTCTGTCAATAATTCACAAGGCCAGCCGAGTGGCATTTGGGGGAAATAAAAGCCCTGAAATTTGAGATTAGAATGTGATGACGGCTGTTGTTCCACACCAGTGTGAGAGGGAGAGGGAGAGAGAGAGAGGGAGAGAGAGAGGGAGAGAGAGAGGGTGAGAGGGGGGGAGAGGGAGAGAGAGAGGGGGAGAGAGGGAGAGGGAGAGGGAGAGGGAGAGAGCTACTATGCTGAAAGGAGAGGAAGATGAATGGATTTTTTCCTCTCCCTTTTTGACTTTCCAGTATCTTTTTTTTTCCCCCATTTCACAGAACGTGTGTGTGTGTGTGTGTGTGTGTGTGTGTGTGTGTGTGTGTGTGTGTGTGTGTGTGTGTGTGTGTGTGTGTGTGTGTGTGTGTGTGTGTGTGTGTGTGTGTGTGTGTGTGTGTGTGTGTGTGTGTGTGTGTGGAGAGACAGAAAGGGTGGTAGAAAGAGAGAGCGAGAGGGACCAGTGTGTCCTCAGCTGGGCGTCTCCCCCCCCCCTTCATTGGTTTATGAAGTATGTTAATAATCGAATGATAAACAAATAACAGATGTATTAGTTCATGCGGTTTGAAATGTCGAGGAGGCTAAAAGTGGAAATCTAATCCTGGCAGCCCTGTTGCATTATGTGATTTTCTGTGACAAACCCTGGGGTCCAAATTACACGGGGGGGGGGGCTCCGACGGTGAGTAATCTTTACCGAAAACGGCCCCGATATTTTTGTAATTAAGCCGAGGTGAAACGAGGAGGGATCGGCCCGCCCACGGAAGGCGCTGAACTTCTGGTTCTGCTTCCCACCGAGGGTGGGGGAGGGGGGGTCAGTGGCGCGGTTCAGAGGTGGGCGGGGGGCGTTCCTTTACCAAAAACACCAAACGACACCGTGATTGATAGAGAAAGCAACGTATGAATGTGTCTGCTCAGATTTCTCGGCGGATGTGGGAAGATCAGTGAGATGAGAGATACCGGAGGTGTCTTGATCTCCCACCAAGAGAGGGAGGAGAGGTGAACTCAAAATGGACGCAGTGCACTGTAACCTGCAGAGGCCTTGTTTGTGACGTGCAAGTCTCGGTATGACTGTAGTGACACCCTTAACACACTGTAAACGAAAGTTCATGTCTGGGGCTGGATTCAATTTTTTAGTAATCTTAATTGTGATGTGGCTTCTGTCATCTAGTCCCTCCTCTTCCTTGTTGGTAGCTGACCTCTCGATATGAGCCAGAAATATGCATTTGTAATAAACAATGTTAATCATAGTGACTTGTATTGATATTCATTTTTGTGTGTGTGTGTGTGTGTGTGTGTGTGTGTGTGTGTGTGTGTGTGTGTGTGTGTGTGTGTGTGTGTGTGTGTGTGTGTGTGTGTGTGTGTGTGTGTGTGTGTTCAAAGGCTAAGCGATGTCCAGTCCCATACAGTGATATTGTTGCACGGTTTAATAATTCATAACGAATGTCTCGATCACATCAAGGAGGGACGGTTAATGATAGCCAACATTCAACCGAATGTTTAGCCACAAATTGTTATTTTGTTCAAAGATAAAAGAAATCGACTCATTCAGATTGAATGTCTCCATCCCCTTTTTAATTATCAAAGTTTAAGCCTAGTATTTTCTTTCGTCCTTCTAAACCAAGCCAACCCTCTCAGATCCGGATCCTCAGATACTGAACGGCAATTTTTCTTCCGACGGCTGCTCTGAATATTCCAAGCGATCTCACGTTTATGAATTTAATTTGTCAAGGTCTGAGTGATCAATAGCGTTTCCCATATTGATGAGGTGTATAAACTTCTCCCAGGTTCGATACTGCCTCCCTTTTGTAATCCATTAACCTCTCCCTGGAGTTCAGGCTAACCTTAGATTTATTGGGGCCTCGTGTGATGAATGCACGTGCGCATCATTTAGTGTCTGCTGGGATCCACACTGCTGTCGGTCGGAGATCGGCTGTCTGTCCTCCCACACACGGTCCTCTCTTCTGCCCCCAACGCTGCAAGGAAACACCTCCATGTTTTAAAACCATATTGGAAAATTAAACCTTGGCCGCGTTATGCCAGATCCAGTTCAGTGTAAGTGCAGTTTGGTCTCACACGGAACTCCTTCATTACCAGAGTGGTCGAGAAAAAAAAACACCCTATAAGTGGAGGGTCCTTCCTTCTAGGGAAGGTTATAATCCCAAACCCGAACCATAGCCTAAAAATAGTTGGTTCATCATCAAAAGGCAAACCAAGGAAAGTCCAAACCCTAGTGCTCAGAGTTAATGCTTGGTTCTATGAACATCCTTACTGTACCGACGGCAATATATATTGTTGTTTCTCTTACTTCTAACAAATGGACTTATTGTAAGCGGCTTTGGATAAAACCATCTTCTAAACGCCCTGAACGTAAATGGAAAGGTTTACAAATGTCTAAAATCAGAGTGACGCATCCCCCAACCTAACCCAGGAGGCGGGGTAAAGCCGCTCCTAAGCGGCGGGGTTAGCTCGCCGGGTAGCTCCCGTCAGACCCGGGGAGGAGCCGTCGGTAACGGCCCGTCCATAACAACGCCTTGGTGGTGACAAGCGCAGCCCCCACCTCATCAATCTTGCTGCTAAACGGGGAGCACTCAATAGGATGGCGTATCGACGCACGCCGCTGGACTCCATTGTTGGGCGGAACGGAGCACTCAGCAGGTTAGAGGGCCTGAATGTCTCCGCCGATCGATGGCCGGGTTGTTAGCCCCGTTGCATGCAGGGGGAGGGGGGGCCGCCGCGCACCTACCTGCACCCCCCCCCCCCCCCCCCCCCCCAACCTCCTAACCCACACACACACAAACACACACCCTTACGCAAACACACACAAACAAGCATACACAAGCACACACACAAACAGACACTCACGCACACAAATGCGCACAACTGGTTAAGGAGACGGAGAGAAAGTCCTTGAGCTCTCCGTCACCCCCTTCCTCCCAGCTTGACCCCCCCCCCCCCCCTCCACATCACACTGAAGGGGGCGCAGGCTCCAAGGGAACGGCGCTCAACGAAGGAAGGCAAACAAACCGAGGCTCTGGCTTCACCTGCAGAGCCCGTGGCGCTTTGCATCGGGAGGTCACGTGCGCGCACACTAATAAGAGGATATGGTGGTTTGATGCGTGCGCTTCCTGCTCTGTCTTTTTAGATCAGATCCACACGGAGGGGACGGAAACAGAGCCATCCGAGGCGGGAGGCCTCCAGACAGGAAGCGGCCTTTTACCCAGAACCGTGTAGCTTATCACCCTGACGCAGCTAGCACTGATCCAGGTGGCATTGGGGCATTGTTGGTTTGTTTGGGTTGTGTGTGTGTTTGGGTGTGTGCTAGGGTGCTGTGTTTGGGCTTTGTGGGTCACAGTAACTTCACAACAGGATCCATAGTCACTTTTGAAAGATTTGAATTTCTGTGGACGATGGCATTGCATGAAGAATATAAGAGACCTACCATATGTAAAACACAGGAAGTATGACCCGAAACTGATGCCACAAAAGAGATGAAAGAGGGTTGCATGTTAATGAAACCAACATGCACCCACCCACACACACTCACACACACACATACACACACGCACGTGCATCCACTGACACACACAAAAGCACACGCACAGGGACAGATTCAAAACAGAAGCATCAGTCCTTAAGAGATTACTTCACAATTTCCTCTCCTAAAAGGTTTTGAATGTCTTCTACACTCTCGCAGCCGGTATTTAAAAGTGAAATCAGGGGGATTTCATCAAAGGTAAAAACAGATTAGTGAGGCAAAATATTATATTTAATTGTTCTGGGAGAAAAGTACAATATTCCCACATCTAGTGCACGCTTAAGGACAACACCATGGTAAAATAAAAATAACGTAAAAATTGTCACCAAAAAGTAAACCCTTAACCTAAAGAAAATGGGAAATGCTAAAACCAAACACTAAAAGCTTCACAAGAAAACCTAAGAAGTAACACAAACCGACAAACAAACCAAAATATTTATTCGTCTATTTTTCTACAAATAAGAACAATTCTAAATAAAATAAAAATGGATAGAATAATGCTATATTTATTATATATTCCACGTGTTAAGAGCCGGCCCTTGGGGCCGTAAGGCTCCACGGAGACTCTGGGAGACACGGGGCCCATCAGCTCACCTTACGTCCAGGGGCCGAGGACGTGTGTTCATAAGTGTGTGTGTTCAGAACGGATTATCTGACGGGGGGCTGAGGGGGGGCTGAGGGCCAGCTGAGGGCCAGCTGAGGGCCAGCTGAGGCCCCCGGGGCCACGCGGGGCAACAGGTGCGGCGGCCGGCCCCACGCTCCGGCAAATTACAGCAATCACCTGGTTCCACCAACGAGGCACCTGAAGCACGCCGGAGGCTAGGGGGGGGGGGGAGGGAGGGAGGAGGGAGGCAGGGTGGGGCAGGGGGTTGGGTGGGGGAGAGAGGGAGGAAGAGGGAGGAGGGAGGGGGAGGCAGTGGGAGGAAGGAGGAGAGAAGGCGGTAGGGGGGAGTGAGAGAGGAAGGCAGAGAGAGAGAGAAAGAGAGAGAGAGGAAGAGGGGCTTGTAGATAAGGAAATGGACAAGGAGACCAGGGAGGAGAGGAAGCTACCCGAGGAGATAAGGGTCTTGGTCACTACGGCTTTCAGCAACAAAGGACACAACCCCCCCCCCTCCCTGGTTCTAACCCGTACTGCGTCGAGATGACCAGAGACACGTGGTCCATCCCCCTTCAGACCCCTGACTCCTCCAGGACCAACTTACTAATCATAGTCGCTCAAAGGCTCCTTACATGCCGCTTTCACACCAAAAAGAACCGAGAGCCAGTTCCGGGCTGGTGCTAGGGCCAGTTCCAAACTGGTTCCAGCCTTACCCCAGTTAAGAACCGGTTGGTTTCACACCGGCGAGAGCCAGCCACGGAGCCGGCGAGAGCAACGTCATGACGTCACTGCAAACGTTTGCTTACGTCTCCGCTTTACCAGCAACCCTCGCAGTTTCAAACAACAAGAACAATGGTGGAACTTTTTCTGGACCTCGGCAGAAGACCAAAATCCAAGGAGACAGGTTGTCTCCTCCACGGTCCACTGTGATTTTGTCTTAGCGTCCATCGTTCACTTCGGTGATTTAAAAATGCCGCCCTTCGTTGGTCTTCCTGGGATAACCCCGCCCCCTGCGTAAAAGCGGTTCTCGTTCTAGCCCAGCTCTAAAGTGGGGCCAGAGTTGAACCGGTTTTTAGGGGCCGGAGCCGGTTCTTTGGTGGTGTGGAACCAAAGCCCTGGCCCTAGCTCCGAACTGGCCCGGAACCGGCCCCGATTTTGCGGCGGTGTGAGAGGGGCATCAGAGACCCTTCCCCTGGCGTCCCCGTAGCCCCCGAAACCACCCCCAGCCCGCCACATACCACATGCGAGCACTGTCGTATATTATGGGATGTCTCCATGTAAAAAACAAAACAAAAAGGGGAGGGCTGTGTGAGCATTCAATGACCTTGTGCTCCAGAATTGGCACGGACGTCGGCGGAGAAATACGACCCCCGTCCGCCCCGCCCTTCAGCGAGGCGGGGAGGACGGCACCAGAGAGAAAAAAGCATAAGCCCCTAAATCTCCCGGCGGATACCTGACGTCTTGTTCTGGACGCACAAGGGCCGCTCCAAAACATTTCTCCGGTAACACAAACCCCCGGACGAATGATGGACGCCGGCTATTTTTAGCCGCGGCGGAATCCTCCCGAGCTAGCCCCGGCGCGGGTCCGAATGTCACATTGCTGATGTGTTCCAGATTCAGTTTCTGTGTTTCGCCGGGCGGCGGCAGCCATAATGTGGTAGATTAGCTCACACACCGACCCCCACCTGTTGCTCTGCTTTATGAAGGGCACAGCTGGGGATTGTGAAACCACTATTTTTAAAGGCTCCTCTTCACGGCCGCCGCCGCCAGTGAGAATCGAGATTCACACCCCACAGACAAGGGGGGGGGGGGGGACGGCCCCAAAAAGTCCTAATAACGCTCAGTGTTAGCCCTTTAATCCCCTCGCTGGCCGGGGATGTGAAACAGTACGACCACGCTGTATATCAGACTCCCTCTTCTGCCCTGAGTAAAGCCGTAACAGTTAAAACTGTGAGAGGCGGGGAACTTTCCATGTGGATGCGTGGTTCATGTTGAAGGCCGTTTCAAAGCACCCAGAATGACGACTAACCGACGTACTTCAGCCTCAGATGTTTGGCCTCAGGGTCCAGCCAAGCACTCGTGTGCTTTTAGAGCAGAATCATTCAACCGTGCAGAGGTCAGGAGATACATTTTGTCTGGTTGTGAGTTTTTCCAACAACAGTGTCGGTTGTAGCCTATAATTGCAAACCGTTGTAAATTGTACAGGCTGAAGGCAGCTAATGCCCGTGCAACTTTAAAACAGCAAATTAGATCATTTGACCAGACTTATATTTAAGCTGGGGCTAGCTGGTATGACATGGTATGACATGTGCTCTGGCAGCTGCTGGCCTCCTGCAACACTCGCGCTGTTATTAAAGCGACAAAATTACTATTTTCCAAGTTTCAGTTGATGTTTTGGTCCCACTTTTACGGGCACATTTCACGCCAATTCCCGGAGAAAATCATCATTTTGTGACACGTATCAGGGCTTTTTTATGGCGTTCACACAACGATGAGTCAGAGTGGGGCGGCTGCCAGCGCAGAGCGTTCCTTCACGCCGCTGTCCGCGTTCCAGCTCTCATCACGGGGGGGGAAACACGGTGTCCCGGCGTTGCCGCTTATTGTCCGCCGATCCGCCGGCCTTTCTCCCTGAAAGAGGGACCGCCGCGGTCCCCTTGGACCCGCGTCAAATTAAGCAAATTTACAGCTTAGCACTTAAGAAGTCCAGCGTTTGCCAAGACGGCAGCAGGCCTCGCTGGCTACTGAGTGGCCCCCGCCGTACGGCAATTCAACTGAAATGAGTGTATTAGTCTGGCTTCAGAGACCCCCCCCCACACACCCCCGCCCCCTCAAACTCTCCCTCTCCACTTTTGGAGGAGAGTTTGCCAGTGACGTGATGAAACATTCCCACCGTACACTCGAGACCTCTGCTCACATTTGAACGCGAGCTTCTTGGAGGGTAATGGTGGGCTGGCGCGCTGCCAGCCGCCATCGCTGTTTGTTCTGCAGCGGGAGGGAAAAAAGAGAAGGAGGTCCTGTTGAACAGTGGGACCGACTAATCTACCGCAGCGGGCAAACCCGAGGCAAAGTAAAACAAATAGAACACTCTGTTTGGTATTTCTCTGTAAACATTTATGCAGCGTCGCTCCACGCCGCTTCTCAGTTTCAGAATCTGTTTATAGGGTCTGAACTGTCATCTTTCCAGCGGGCTGTGTTTGTGTTGGTGGGATGACAACTGCGTGTTTGCCGAATAACATTTTCGCGTGCGACACAAACACAACACAACACACACCCCCTCAGAGCCGGAGCCCCCCACCTCTGCAGAAAACCGTGTGTTCGGCTCAACTAGAGCTCAGAAGAGTCGATTAGGCGTCTGTGTCTTCCAGCGGCTTTTACAATTAACACACAGACATTTCATCAGTGTTGCCATGTCAACTATGAAATAATCACTTCCAACTCATCTGATGTATGCCATATGTACTGAGATCGTTCTTAAGGCGTCAAACGTCAGCAGCAACCTCTGAGCATCTGAACCAGGGCGGACAGACGACTGATGGAAAGTGTCGATCCTACAACGATATCCTTGACCTGAGTTTCAATCTCTGTACTGCAATCGATCACCAGGAATACTGGTGGAATACTCGACCGTTTGGGAAATCCGCCCATTTCCATTCCCACACAGTCTGGCGAGAAGTCAAGGAAGGCGATAAAGATTGACCAGCGTTGACTGTAGGTGCAGTGAGGTCAAAACACACCTTTCCAGCTCCTCTGAAGTCAAGACGGTTTAGCCATTCCACAACAACGGTGGATCTAAATACAAAAAAGGACATCTTGATTGTTTTGGAGCTCTGTTTGGAGTCTGTTTATCGTGCAGCTCTTCCCTGTATCATCACAAGCCCGCACACTTTCCAACGGAGCATAGTTGGAGTGCGTTGTCAGAAAATACCGTTTCAACTCCACATGTTGCTGTGAAACAATCAGCAGGGCTTTACTTTGTATTTAGATTCACTCTCCACAAAGAGATGAAGTCACTAGAATATCTCCACTCTGGAGCGGCAGGAACGGGGTATTTTCCCCTCACCCAGCGGAGCTCTCCTCTCTTCCACAGATTTGGGCTGACTCGTTTAACTAGGGGTATTTATTTAAACCGTCTCACTTGTCACAGACGATGGAAAACAGTAGGTGTGAGTTAGAGACCGCGCTGTAGTTTCACTCTCAACGCCTTCTGGCAGTAAAGTGGTTTACAGGAAATAACTATTTACCACTGTTTAGTCATTAAGCAGACATTTTGACCGAAAGCGCCGGGGATCTTCACAAGTCATTGAGGAGCAAGTGGGAGTTGGGTTGGGGCATAATGCTTGAGGAGGCCTACAGGTAGGCCCGCGCCTATTTGGGTCTGAACCTTAAACCACTTCTAGGCTATTGTTAAGTGCAGAATGAATCAGCAAACCCATTCCTTTGTGTCGGTAACTATGCCTTAGAGCGGGTGAGCTGTCCTTTGTGTCCGTGAGTGTTTCTGTCCTGAGATCCTCCCATAACAACACAAACACAACAAACCTCTCCCATATTTGTTAGTTTTGTTGCTGGAGGCGCAAGTCCTCCATGTTTCCATGGATACACTCGACTGTGCTGGGTTTGAACAGGTGAGGTTTGGTCGTTACCAGTTCTACTGGTTTTTTTGTTGTGAATAATGACATCGTTGGTTATTCATCGAAAAGAATGTCCCATAGAAATACCGTGAAAGAGTGTTTTGTTATCTTTTCGGTCGTCTCAAGAAATAAAAAATGAATTGAATGGATAGATTTGGAGATCGAAACGCCTTAAAAGAATGCAGAGTGTTTGCGGCCGAGAGAAAAAGGGTGAAAAAATGTGACCTTTCTTGAAACGTCAAACAAGAATAGTATGTTTAAAAACACTGTACACTTCTATAGTTCAAGCTCTATAGATCTCCCATTAAAACATGATTTATGTATTTATTAATAGCATGGAATCATAGTGGAGGGTGAGGTCAATATCCACTCTGACAAAATGGTTGCCATGGTGAAAACCCAAACACATCTCGATGATCCCGGTGTGGTTAGAGTTTAATGTGGAAACAGTTTAATAAAAGGGTGGAAAGTCGAACCGACGACGAGAAATCTAACATTTATATCAGTTTAAAGATCTCTGCGGAGAGGCGTCTGTTAGTTTAGCGGTCGAGATTACATCCTTTTACGTTTCCTCAGACTTTCCTACTTGTCTTGAAGCCTGTGGTGGTTTTTCTATCAGTGTAAAAAATAAAATGAACCCCCCCATCACCAAAAAGTATTTTATAAGAGTAACTCCACGCTACTAGAAGCTACCAACGCACTCCATGCCTCCACCCCTGCTCTCTGCTGCTCCCAGAGAACAGAAGACGTGTTTGTCTGCGTGGGGGTTTGAGCCGCGACGCAGACCAGGCCACAGGTCCCGGGGGCGAACGCAATAAGGTCTTGTTAAGGGCAAATTGGCTCAATCCCCCCCCACCACCCCTTTCTTGTGTGAGTGGGGGTGTGTGTGTGGGGGGGGGGGGGATTGTGGGGGGGAGGACTGTCTCTGGAGCAACAGCTGCTACCAATGGCAAAGCTTCGTTTTTTTACACAGCCGCTCTCCCTAAACGGTGGGACCAAGGTCCTTCCAAAATAGGTCCCATGCAGAAATAGATAAATGGACATCTCTGAAAAGGGCAGCAGGTTTGGGCTGTGTGTGTGCGTGTGTGTGTGTGTGTGTGTGTGTGTGTGTGTGTGTGTGTGTGTGTGTGTGTGTGTGTGTGTGTGTGTGTGTGTGTGTGTGTGTGTGTGTGTGTGTGTGTGTGTGTGTGTGTGTGTGTCCAGACAGCAATGGAGTGCTGAAAGACCGGCAGGAAAATATGAACCCCAAAAAATATTTTAACTGACTCTAAGTGAACCAGAGAGACGTGACTGGGGTCAGGGAGCTGTGTGTGCGTCTTTGTGTCTGTGTGCATGTAGTTGGGTGTGTGTGTGTGTGTGTGTGTGTGTGTGTGTGTTGCAGAGAGAGAGAGAGAGAGAGAGAGAGAGAGAGAGAGAGAGAGAGAGAGAGAGAGAGAGAGAGAGAGAGAGAGAGAGAGAGAGAGAGAGAGAGAGAGAGAGAGGCTGGTAGAGCTCTCTCCCTCACTCGCCTGGTGTTATTACCGTGTCAGCCGCCCCGCTCGTATCTCGGAACAAATTCT
>NC_082382.1:25468380-25477690 GCF_031168955.1 Gadus macrocephalus
AATTCTTTACAAATTCCGCTATTTTACAGACGCTCGTGCACACACCCGCACACACCTACACACACACACACACACTCGCACATACACACACGCACGCACGCACACACACTGTATTTATTCAAGTGTACATGGTCTCCCAGGTCAATAACTATTGTGACAATATAGAATTAAACAAGGAAGTGATGTGCGCTGAGCTGCTATCGAGTCCAGAGACACATCACAGACTGTCAATCAGGCATGCACACCGCAAACTAATAGAAACCAAATCATTGTAATTAATGAAATTAAAAAAAGAGCACGCACACACAAATGACAAAGAAAAATACAAACATGTTAAATAAATCAGGAACATAAATTCAAATCAGTGTTTTCTTTTTTAAGTATGGGCTTTAGCATTGTTTGGGAAATGTAAAAAGGATTTTGCGATGCAAGAATAAACAAGGTAAAAGAGGACATTTCTATCGCTGCCAATGGGAGGTTTGTCTTTCATTTACAGGAAGAGAGACTGTCACACACACAAGCAAACTAGGGTGAGGCTATTTCACTTTTTTATTATTTATTATCCTTTTTACCTTTTTCTTTTTAAATGAAGCTGTTCATCAAAGAGCATTTTGATCATATATTGTTTTTTTGTGTTTTTTTTTTTACAGAGGAAAATACTGTACAACCCTTTTTCTTCTCAAAACAATATTGGGAGAAATTTCAGTTACACACATATTCCCTTATAGTACGATGATTTCTTTACCAATGCCAAGTTCAGGAGATAATTTATAATAATGTCCACTCCTCTTTCTTAAACATTCTCGGTACAAAACCAAAGGGTGTCTTTGACAAGTTTTGTAATTCGATCCTACAGTATCTGAGCATTGCAGCGATCTTTCAAATGATATTCAAATCACAGTTTGCATTAGTGTTGTATATATTTTTTTTACAGGCTCCACCTTTTCCATCGAAGCCATTTCCACGTCTAAAACCCCGATCACAGAAGTAAATAAAACCAGTCTTTAAATAAATCACAGAACTACTTTGTCACGCTAACATCTATTTTGTGCATCAAAGCAAACTTAAAACTAAAAACAAACAAATTAAAGCAAAACGTCCCTGTTAAAAGATAAATGTCATGTTTTTTAAACGAAAAAAAATGAAAATAACCCCCCAAAAAAAAGTGCAATAACACCCTAATTTTTTTCATTGGAAGATCACATAAATATTAAATAAAAAGCGTCAAAGGAGCTGAACCGCGGCCATGGTGAAGAGCAGGGTACAAACCCTCTCTGTGGAGGCATGGTGTCTGAGTCTGTACATTTGAAACACTCTCGCCTATTCTTTTTTTTACTCCACACACGTCGGTTTTTCCCGCCACTAGCTCATTAGTCTCAACCTCGCCCGCAAAAAAACAAACGCAAAACAACAACAAACAAAAACAATCAAACAAAGCCGATATGCTTCAGACCAACGGCAACGACGCACGGCCAAATTAAAACGCAAGTGATGCAAAACGGTAACAAAAATATTTTTAAATATCTCTTTCAGCATCTATCCAACCTCATAAGCATAATCACCAAGATCATCGTCACTATTCATAATCATCATCATCATCATCATCATCGTCATCATAGCCGGCTAATATAAAAGTGCACTATCGATAAACAAACTGGATTCCTCAGTGGAGGTGGGAGGGGGGAGGGGGGAGAACATCACAAGAGGTTGGTGTTCTTGTTTTCGTTGTGCTAGGTGAAAGAGAGAGAGAGATTAAACAGACGGACTACTAGCCAAACGGGGTTCGACGGCCATTTCCAACGGCCCACGTCATGAACACATAAAACACCTTCAACTGGTGACGGGCGAGAGAGAGAGAGAGCGAGGTCAGAGCAGTGTTTTAACTCTGGCTCTCGATGGATCATAATAATAATCATAGAAGTAATAATAATAATACAGATAAAACTATCAAACGTTTGAGCACATTCTGTTTTAAAGCTTCACCTCAGTGATCAGTTTCCCTATAATGTGGGCCGGGTCGCAGCAGTACGCGTCGACTGCACAAACCACCAACTTCCTTTTAGTATATCAACATCCTGACACATACGTACATATATAGTTATTTATATATAGAGAGAGTTGTTTTTTCTTGTTTTTCTTAAGTATTTTTTTTCCACACACAAAAAAGTGAACCGATAAAACAAAGAAATAAAATAACTTAAAGCCACACATGCACGCACACAGAAAGACTGATGTAGTAGTAAAATGTATTCATTGCCGCCCCCACCTTCGGGGGACAGAGGGCCGTATTCTTGGTGTCTTCGTTCATCTTTTAATGCATAATTGAATTAATAATGTTGGTCATCTTGTAAACATCATAATAAATCATTTCGGGCCGTCGCGTCACCGTGTCGTCTTGTTTTTGTCTTTCTTTTATTTATTACCGTCTTCTTTCCGTTGCGTTGCGTGTCCTTTGTCGTCGCCGAGCGTCCCTAGACGTGATAAATGAGGCCCCACCCTTCAGTGAGTCTGTTGGTTCATAGTGTACACGCACGCCGTCGCGGCGCCCCGCCCCTCCCTAGAGGCCGGGCGCGGCCGCGGGCGTGGCCCCAGGCTCCTCCCCCTGGGGCGTGTCGCTGTGGTTGACGGGAGCGTGAAAGCGTTCCCCGTTGTCCTTCCCTGCGTCCGGCCCGGGCATCGAGTCTTCATTCGAGTCGGTGTTGAGGTCCTCCTCCGCCTCCTCGTCGTCCTCCTCCTCCTCGTCGTCGTCGTCCTCCTCCTCGTCCTCCTCCTCCTCTTCCTCCTCGCCGGCGGGGGCCCCCTCCTCGGGGGAGAGGTCGTCCTCCGTGTGGCCGGACGTCCCGCGGGCCGGGCCGTCCTGCGGGGGCTGCTGCTGCTCCGCCCCGTGGAGCAGGTGGTGGTGGAGGGGGAGGGGGTGGGGGTGCTGGGGGCGGGGCTGGTGGTGGTGGTGGCTCCCGGCGGCGGCGGCGGCGGCGGCCATGATGGCCGAGCTGTGGTGCATCTTCTTGCTGAGGTCCAGCGAGTCGCCGAGGCCCAGGCCCGCCGCCGCCGCGCTCTTCAGGAAGAACAGCGAGCTGCCGGCGGCGTCGGCGCCCAGGTTCAGCGAGCCGTCCAGGCTCACGGCCGGCGGCGGCGGCAGGTAGGCGTGGCCGTACTCGGACGCCATGCTGACGGGCGGGTACATCAGGGGCGAGCCCGCGCTGCTCCCGTGGACCAGGCCGAGCAGGCCGGCGGGGGAGGGGCCCGAGAGCGCCATGGCGGAAGACGAGGAGGAGGAGGTGGCGGCGTGGGGCGTCCCGCCCAGCCCCCCGCCCAGCCCCCCGCCCAGCCCCCCGTGGTGGGGGTGGGGGTGGGGGTGTTGGTGGAGGTGGTGGTGCTGTTGGTGCTGGGGGTGGTGGGGCTGAGGGTGGGGGTGGTGGTGGTGGTGGTGGCGGCCCGCCTCCTGCCCCCCCGGCGAGGCCGTGAGCTCTCCGCCGCCGCGCTCCTGCTTCTCGTGCTTGCGCTTGTGGGAGTCCATCTGGGACATGCCCACCACCGTGTGCCGGCACTCGGGGAAGGTGCAGTGGAAGTGCGAGCACTTGAGCTTGTACTTGCAGTCGGCGACCTCGCAGTCGGCGCTGGAGCTGAACTGGCAGAAGCCGGCGGCGGTGATCACGTCCTGCTTGCCGTGGTGCTTGCGGTGCGCCGTCACCTTGGTGCTGTCGGTGCACCTGAAGCCGCAGCGCAGGCAGTGGAAGTGCGTGCTGTTGCCCGAGAACTGGCAGTCGGGGAAGTGGCAGCTGAGCGTGGACTTGAAGCGCTTGAAGTCGTCCAGCACCAGGTTGTCCACGCGGTCGTGGTGCTGCGCGTGCTTGTACATGTGCGTGCGGCCGCAGAACTTGTAGCCGCAGTTCTCGCGCGTGCAGTGGTAGTGGGTGACCTTCAGGGAGAACTGGCAGTTGAGGTCCTTGCAGTTCTCGTAGAGGTCGTACCGCCGGAAGCCCTCCAGCATCATGCCCTCGTCCAGCATCTTGCGCGAGGACGCCGTCTTGCTGCGCTTGCCGTACGGCGACATGTCCTCGATGATCCAGAAGCGCTTCTTGGCGCCCGTCGCCGTCGGGATGGAGATGGTGTTGCCTGGGAAACAAAGGGCGGCAGAGTTAGACGCGGAGACAGGGGAACAGGTGATCCCCTGAGGCGTCCTGCACTATGGGGACCTCGGCCAGGTGACTCATCACCTCTACAGCCAGCCTCCAATCAGAGGCAGGGCTGGGGGGTTACCCCGCTCCCTCTCCCTGACGGTGTAATCCCCTGGCTGTGGGACAGGAAGCCGCTAAACTCCATACAAAGACGTCCTGACTCAGGCTGTGTTCTCTGGGCGCTTTTAATGTTTTTCCTCTCTAAAGGCCGGCAGATATCAGGCTCCCCTAAACCGGCCTCTGGCTTCACTCCGACTCTCACACGGGACTTTGCGTGCACGGCGAATGTACTTCAGGGAGATGTTCTACCAGGTTCTGCATGCTGGACAGTGTGTATATCATGCCTGCTGTTTCCACGGTGACATATCTCGGTGCGGTGCTAACAGAGCGGCGGCCGCTAGCAAGCCCTGTCGCGGGCTAGCTAGCGCGCAGAGCTGCGACAGGGCTAGCTAGCTCGTGGCCGCTGGCTAGCTAGCTTGTGGCCGCTGGCTAGCTAGCTTGTGGCCGCTGGCTAGCTAGCTTGTGGCCGCTAGCTAGCGCGCAGAGCTGCGACAGGGCTAGCTAGCTCGTGGCCGCTGGCTAGCTAGCTCGTGGCCGCTGGCTAGCTAGCTTGTGGCCGCTAGCTAGCGCGCGGAGCTGCGACAGGGCTAGCTAGCGGCCGCTAGCTTGTGGCCGCTAGCTAGCATGCAGAGCTGCGACAGGGCTAGCTAGCGGCCGCTAGCTAGCGCGCGGAGCTGCGACAGGGCTAGCTAGCGGCCGCTAGCTAGCGCGCGGAGCTGCGACAGGGCTAGCTAGCGGCCGCTAGCTAGCGTGCGGAGCTGCGACAGGGCTAGCATGCCGGAGGCGGCGCTGTAGTGTCGGGCTGCGGGGGGGGGGGGGGTGGTCAGTACCTGCGGCGTCCTGCACTATGGGGACGTCGTTTTTAACCGGAGACGGGGTGGCAATGACGGGGCTGAAGGCCGTGGTGTTGGTTGGCATGACAACAGTGGCTCCCAGAGAGGCGCTGAGCAGAGAGTATGACAGACAGGATGGAGAGAGGAGGTACGGCAGGGAGGAGAGGGGGGGCCGCAGCAGGGCTGGCAGGTGGGGGGCCGGGGAGGAGCGAGGGGGGAGGGGGGGCAGGTGGAGGGGAGGGGGGGGAGGAAGGGGTGCATTGTGGGAGGCGGTATTGTCGCCGGGGGTGGAGAGAGGGTCGGTGGTGACGGCGCAGCCTGGACCTGGAGAGACAGGTCGAGGAGGAGGAGGAGGAGGAGGAGAGGAAGGTGGAGGACAGACACGGAGAAAGGGAGAGAAACGGGGACAAAACAGACGGAAAGATGTGACGACAAGAGCCAAGTTACACACACACACAGACACACACACACAAAAACACACAAAGAGGGATGGGAGGTAAAAAGGGAAAAGATAAGAGAATGAAACAAAATGAAGGCCAAAGACAAGTAACCCAAACAGCGGCCGACGCTGGGAGGCCAGGATAACTTTGGCAGAGGAACACAGAATTGTGGGAAATCAGACAAATGAAAGTCGGATAGATAAAAGAGGAGTATGTGTGTCTTTACTGGGTTTTGGGGCAGAGATACCTAACCCTGGTCTATCTTTAGCCCTTTATCTAAAGATCAACACATGGAAGTGCTGAGCAGCCCAAAGGAATGTGATGCTATTTTACGTTTTTCACGACGAAAGGGAAGATTGTGTTCCGACGAAAAGACGGTACGATGTGCTTCACCTCGCTCGAAGTGTTGATGCGTAAACATTTAGCAGAGTAAAGCGTATCGTTCAACAGGTAATACAAACGGAGTGCTCTTCAAAAATTAACTGTCACTAATCTCAGATCGCTTAATCCACAAAAATAATTTCTTCTTGCACGGTCCCTGGACCAATCAGCAGCCCCCCTGCAGCGAGCTCACCTGCGGGGGACCCCTCGTTCCCCACCGGGGTGCTGGAGCAGCTGCGGTCCTGATTGGAGGACTCCGAGGACAGCCCCAGGGGGCTGGCCCCGCCCATGTAGTCCATGTAGTCGTCTGTGTCGTCCATGAGGCCCCCGTACCCCGAGTTCAGGCCGGCCTGCTGGCCCCCCGTCGGCCCGGTGGTCAGGTGCTGCATGTCCTCCGACCTCTGACCTCCCAGGGACATGGCCTGTGGAGGGACAGACATACGGACGTGCCGTGTCACTGCCGTGTCACTGCCGTGTCACAGGGGTGTAGAAGGTGAATGTTGCGCAAACGGTTTCTGGCACAGATATGGGAACGAAGAGCCGTTAAAACTCGAAGTTCCAGGTACATTCTGCACATACCGTGCCCGCTCTGTGATATGAATGAATAATAATTACAGGAATGTTTACTGCCGTCTCTGATGGCTCATGTACATTGTGTGGATTTATGCCGTTTTTTCTCGTAACAAGGGAAAGTATTGTTAGCTCTGAATGTAACAGGATAGGAAGTTATGGGTGTGATTAAAAAAAAAGACATCTATGACCTGAAATGTGGCGTGAGAATCAGGTAATCGCTGGTGTTGCAGGACTGAGGAACTTGTTTACTAAACCGATGCGATCAAAACCAGTTTTTCAGTTTCACCCAAAACCTTTTTGGCATTGTTTTTGTCCCCACCAAAGTTTCAGTTATGAAAGAGCGAAAATGTATGTGACATGCCATTATAATTACAGCAGGGTGTGTGTGTGTGCGTGTGTGTGTGTGTGTGTGAGAGTGTGTGAACTTTTAAGAGTGTGTCCCTGTGTGTGTGTGTGTGTGAGAGAGTGTGTGTGTGTGTATGTGTGTCGGTGTGTGTGTGTGTGTGTGTGTGTGTGTGTGTGTGTGTGTGTGTGTGTGTGTGTGTGTGTGTGTGTGTGTGTGTGTGTGTGTGTGTGTATGTGTGTCGGTGTGTGTGTGTGTGTGTGTGTGTGTGTGTGTGTGTGTGTGTGTGTGTGTGTGTGTGTGTGTGTGTGTGTGTGTGTGTGTGTTGGGGGGTTACCTGGGACGGGACCCTGTCAAAGTTCTTCCCCAGCATCCTGCGCATGTGCTTGCGTGCGTGCGAGGTCATCTGGTGCTTCAGTAGGAAGGAGAACTGGCAGCCCTCGCGGATGCAGTGGAAGTGGCTGTTGAGCTGGTTGTACTTACAGCCTGCGGAGAGAAGAGCGGCGAGCTCAGCGAGGACAACACCGGACCAGGTGCAACACGTGCTATCAGCGTTGTAGAAAACAGTTTCACCAAAAAATTATTTTCCGTTAAATTCCGTTGTAAACAGTCAATGTGTACAATTATCTTTCGGTGAAATGTGTGCGAAGTGAAACAATAAAACGCACAAATAATGTTCAGAACAAAAGTTACACAATGGACTCTTGCGGTGAGATTTAGCGCTCAGGTCAAATGAAATTATCTCTTTCCATCATTTCCCGGCCATTTTCTCACAAAGACGTTCACTGTCCCTAATCTGATTGTTTTTCGGTAAAATGTGGCAGACGACGGCGAAAACGACAATAACGGATGAACGACGCCAGGCGTCCTGACATGTCGACATCGCCGGCAGCAGAGAGCCATCTTCTGCGCGGTGTCGTCTGCTCGCGTGCGGAGGACTATTAGATCACGCTGGTGTCACACTGAGCTACAGCGGCAGGCCGGACTTCACCTGTGGAGCTCTTTTATTACACAGACATGCTTTATTCAATTAGGAATTTACATAAATAAATTCTCATTTTCGCAACGGCTAATAATAACACACACAGCCCTGCGAACCCGCAAAGTAAACACACAATTATTACCATATTAAATTCATTTTTCAAAAATCCCCGACATCGTGATGTTTCCGTTTCCCGTCCTCGTCGCTCGACGGCGTCAGTCTGCTGTTTCCCTGTTTTTTAAATATCATAATCTTCTGCTCTTTTCTCCTGTTTTTTAAAACGCCGTTCTCGCTCTAATTGCTTTATGATTTCAAATTAAATGAATGTTTCATTCCGTGCCTGTTAATCAAATAGCATCGTACCAAAAAAAAGAGGAAGCAAGGAGGGAAATAATTGAAAGAGTGACACTGCGAGAGGTGGTGGTGGGGGGGGGGCAGGGAGTCAGTAACCATGGCGCCCGCAGAAGGGCGCCCGGTGTGCAGCGCCATGTGAGTCATGGTGATGCTGATGTTGTGCACGCACACACGCACAAGTGTCTTTTAAACACCCAGAGCTGAGCAAATAGCTAACACACACACGCACACGCACATGCACACGCACGCAGGCAGGCAGGCACGCGCACGCACACACACTCGTACGTGCACACACACACACACACACACACACACACACACACACACACACACACACACACACACACACACACACACACAAACACGCACACACACACACACCATGGCGAGCCAGTGTGAGCTCCAGGTAACATGGGCAGCTCAGTTTAATGTCGCTGCCATGGATACGAGTGCGCCATCAATTCTTTATGACCCCGAAAGGCGGTAGTAATACTCACTGAGTGTGTGTGTGTGTGTGTGTGTGTGTGTGTGTGTGTGTGTGTGTGTGTGTGTGTGTGTGTGTGTTTGTGTGTGTGCCGATAAAACAATACAGCTGGGAGATCAAGCTGAGGACAAAACCAGCTGTTTAGGCCTTGTTTTCTGTTTGCTTTGTGCCTGTGCGCGTGTGTGTGTGTGTGTGTGTGTGTGTGTGTGTGTGTGTGTGTGTGTGTGTGTGTGTGTGTGTGTGTGTGTGTGTGTGTGTGTGTGTGTGTGTGTGTGTGTGTGTGTGTTTGTGCCTGTTTGCCTGCTCTCTGAAAAGCTTGTGTAACTAACAGAAAAAAAAAAGGTAAAAAGGAGACAAACAAAAAAAGAGAAAGCGAGCGAGAGATCACTTTTAATTCTTTTCTGTGACGGCGGGCGGGTTGGCGCGGGGATGGGGGGGGCGGCGGGGGGGGGCTGCGCCGCAAACGTAAACAGGCTCAAGCAGACAGGATAATTAACAAACACAAAGCTAATTGCTCATTTCTGACAGGGGCTAAAGGAGAGCGCTACCTGCGCCTGATTGGCCTCCTTCTCTGCATTACTGTCGGTTTGGGGGGGGGGGGGGGGGGGGTGGGGGGGTGGGGGGGGGGGGGTGGGGGGGGCAGCATCCAAACATCAACAACAACACCGGGGAGGAGGGGGGG
>NC_082382.1:25477790-25480290 GCF_031168955.1 Gadus macrocephalus
AAAAAATGTGGAACCCATCGATACTCGAGGAAAAATGTCAAATAGTTGGATGTGGAAGGGACGGGGAACAGGGTGGAGCCATGGGGGGGGGGGGCAGGCTACGCGGAGGTATTCCCTGCCAGGAGTCGACTCCAGGACAGCTTGAGGAGGAGCTGTCTGGGCCTGCAACGCACTCTCTGACTTGTGCAACTGTTTGACGTGTAAAACACGCCGGGATCGGGTACAGGCTGTAGCGGCCGCCTGGCAGCCCGTGAGCGCGTGTGCGTCTGTGGCTGTGCGAGTGTGTGTGTGTGTGTTTTCCATGGCTCCGAGGCTCTGCGAACGAGCAGACTTATGATGCATGAGGTGTGAGTTGTGTTTGTGGAAGCAGGTAGGACTTACTCAAGTGGATTACCCGGTTTCAGGCTTTCCTCCTTGCACAACGTATCGGCGCAAAATAAGGCGTTACACACACCGGCTGGAAACCGCCACCCAGACGCCCCCGGGCCGACCGCGGGCACCGGAGCCCCGAGATGTGATTAATACATCACCAATCTGACAGAGGGGGCGGGCGGGGGGGCGGGGGGGGCCCAGAAGGTAATATGGATTATTACAACAGCAGTACAGCTCGACACCGCCAAGCAGGTTTATCCATTTATCTGCAATGAGGAGAGTCCTTTTGTGCTGTGGGGCGTTGTGTCCATCTAAATAACAAAAGGTATCGCACCGCCACCACACCGCCGCTAATATTCCGTCGTGGCTACGACCCTCTGGGGGGGGGGGGGGGGGGACACTGGGGGGCTCCCCCCCCCCCCCCCCGCCCCCGACAGCCAGCCCCCCCAGCGGGGGGAGGACCTGCCTGTTGAGTTCTCCCTGGTTCTGTGATATCGCATTACCTGCAGAATAAAAATGTGGGCCCTGTTTGGTTCAATTACAGTTGGCTGAGAGCTGAATGATGCAATTTATCCTTTAAGAGCTGTTTTTCTCTGTGTGTGTGTGTGTGTGTGTGTGTGTGTGTGTGTGTGTGTGTGTGTGTGTGTGTGTGTGTGTGTGTGTGTGTGTGTGTGTGTGTGTGTGTGTGTGTGTGTGTGGTGTGGTTGGCTTTGAGCGATACATGTTGAATAAATGCCATTTTTCTCTCGTTTTGAGTGCCTCTTTTCACTCTGTGGATCCATTCAGGCTTTCAATACCTTTTCTCTCCTCCTCCTCCTCCCTCCCCCCCTCCCCCCTGGCCCTCCCTCCTCCTCCTCCTCCTCTCCCTCCTGCTCCTCTCTTTCTCCTGTCTCTCTCTTTTTTTTTCTACGCAAGCATGGGGTTTTACTTTACTCCTTTGTCATCCTAATTGATTGCATTAACCTTTTGAGTATTGAATTTCCTGTGCATCACACAGAGCACAATGTGGAATATTATCATAATCCGTCCAAGTAATGGACACAGGGCAATCAACAATGCTTTAGGAAAAGTACATCTTTCCAAGATGGAGCGCCGTATTATTTTCAGTCCAAAGACTCGGGAAACGTCCGGCAGTGCGGCGAGGTTCCGGGAGTACGAGAGCACGGGGACTTTGAGCGAATCAGGGAATTCTTGATCTCGTATCTGTGCTACGTTTAAACGTTGGGGGGAAATGTGAGGCATTTGAGAAGGACACTGATCCCCGGTACAGAAGGGGGTTTGGGAACACTGATCCCCGGTACAGAAGGGGGTTTGGGAACACTGATCCCCGGTACAGAAGGGGGTTTGGGAACACTGATCCCCGGTACAGAAGGGGTTTGGGAACACTGATCCCCGGTACAGAAGGGGTTTGGGAACACTGATCCCCGGTACAGAAGGGGTTTGGGAACACTGATCCCCGGTACAGAAGGGGGTTTGGGAACACTGATCCCCGGTACAGAAGGGGTTTGGGAACACTGATCCCCGGTACAGAAGGGGTTTGGGAACACTGATCCCCGGTACAGAAGGGGTTTGGGAACACTGCTCCCCGGTACAGAAGGGGTTTGGGAACACTGATCCCCGGTACAGAAGGGGTTTGGGAACACTGATCCCCGGTACAGAAGGGGTTTGGGAACACTGATCCCCGGTACAGAAGGGGGTTTGGGAACACTGATCCCCGGTACAGAAGGGGTTTGGGAACACTGATCCCCGGTACAGAAGGGGTTTGGGAACACTGATCCCCGGTACAGAAGGGGGTTTGGGAACACTGATCCCCGGTACAGAAGGGGGTTTGGGAACACTGATCCCCGGTACAGAAGGGGGTTTGGGAACACTGATCCCCGGTACAGAAGGGGTTTGGGAACACTGATCCCCGGTACAGAAGGGGGTTTGGGAACACTGCTCCCCGGTACAGAAGGGGTTTGGGAACACTGATCCCCGGTACGGAAGGGGTTTGGGAATTAACTTTTGACAGAGCCAGAGAAATAGAGCCGGATTTGACGTGTCTGTTGTTAGGTTTTATTCAGTGTGTCTGTCATTATGTTATTAATATATACAAATCAAATTTGTTAACATGTCGACATTATTTTTA
>NC_082382.1:25485290-25497790 GCF_031168955.1 Gadus macrocephalus
CTGACTTTAGGGAGGTGATGGGGGACCGGGTTCTCCTACTCCACCTCCCTCCCACCTTGTGTTTGTGTGTGTGTGTGTGTGTGTGTGTGTGTGTGTGTGTGTGTGTGTGTGTGTGTGTGTGTGTGTGTGTGTGTGTGTGTGTGTGTGTGTGTGTGTGTGTGTGTGTAGGTCCGATCTGAGTGTCACAACTGAAGAGAGTTAGCGTTAGCGGCTCAATGCTAATGCTAGGAAGTGCAGCGCTCTGCTCTCTCTATTCCTCAACGCCACTGCCTGCTGCTGTTATCCTCTCTCTCTCTCTCTCTCTCTCTCTCTCTCTCTCTCTCTCTCTCTCTCTCTCTCCCTCTCTCCCCCCTGTCCTCCCCCTCCCTTCTGTTTTTTCAGCAGTGTGACCGAGTCCCCTTCACACTGTTGTCTCCTGTACGTTTTCTGCTGCCCTTGCTATTCAGCCAATTACACCAAAAGAGCTTTAGTGATTTTTTTCCTTCTCCCCTACCGTCCTCCGGCTGAGGATGTTTATTTATTTATATATTTATTTAGTTATTTATTTATTTGGTTATTTCACAGGCGAATGGCAAGCATCACTGAAGGTTAAAAAAAATTGCTGAATTTCATAGTGCTTATAATGTCAACTTTGTCAACTCTATCTATGGACGACCAATCAATAGAAGGCAGCTCTTTGTTCTGCTAAAACAGATACACACGCACACACACACATACACACACACATACACACACACACACACACACACACACGCACACACACACGCACACACACGGGCAACAAATATAAAAGTAATAGAGTCACTTTGACTGTTGCCTTTCAATTTAGACTCATTCAGACTCATATTGGCATTAAAAAGATGCGCTGGAAGATGAAGAAAGAAATAGATTCGAGGAAGGTAATGCAATTATCCCCGGGCCCCAGCCTGGGCACTGAACACACCCGTTTGTGCCACCTTTGGGTACTTTCGTCTAAGGTTACTCAAATCATTCGTCTTCTCTTTCAGAGGAACCTTTAGACCCAAAAGAGCAACACAGCCATGCTTTGACCATGCAGGTGTTAACTTGTTATATTGTCCTTGTTTAAAGTTATCGGCCGTATATTCTGTTAGATGCTTTCTGGAAAAGCTGACATTGGTATTTCCGACGTTGGTAGCCATGTTGAAATAATAATTATGCACTAATCCCAAGCTTACCTCTTGCCCAGAAATCTATCTCTACATAGTTTGCATATATATATATATATATATATATATATATATATATATATATATATATACTGTATATATTGCATAGTTTAGTTGGAATTATCTCTATGCTGTGTTCATTATCATGTTAAAATATTGGTTGGTTTGAAAAGTAATGCGTTTACGTGGTTTGACTTATTTCCCTAATTTACTTAAGTTCTGTCTTCCGAGCTCTAGACGACATTGTAAGTGTAAGTTCAGACGATCAGCGATCCAATCATTCCTACTGTGTTCAAACGGTGTTTCCTCTTTTCAACCAGATCTAAATCCTGGATATTTATAACCGTCTCTGTCCACCATAACTGCGTCCCTCCATGCTAATCGCGGCGCATTTAATAATTGGTTTAGCGGGACACACAAGCACCCAGTTAAGTCCCCCAGCCCAGACACACACTGGGCACGCACTGGGATCTGATGACACACCACACCTGCTCCTCTCAGCCTTGTAGTACTCGTTAGATTTTCATGGCGACAGCGTGGGCCTCGGGATCCGTTCCGTACTGTATAATGCATGACCCGGAGGCTGCTGAAGGTCACCGCACAGCCATCAATCGAACGGGCGTGTTGCCCGCATCCACACGACCAAAATACAAAAACTGCTTTTTTAAACTCAGTGAAATTCTGAAGCTGACGCGCGGCTCGAGATCTTCAGAGAGCAGCCTTAATGTGGACAGGGTGGTCGGCTCCACCGCAAGGGTGCCAAATAGTCCTCCAGTGCATTGTCACCGAAATAAACTCAGCACCAGAAAGCTTTTGTTCATCTCTCTCGCTCGCTCTGTCCCTCACCGCCTTGCTCTCTTTCCTGGGTTCTCTCGCTCCCTGTCATGAAAAAAGACAAAGAAAACCAGAAGTTACACAAGTGATAATTGTGCGTAAAGGAAGCAACACCACAGAAAAGGCGCAGCGTTCCAAAACAAGACGGAGAGAGCGAGGCAGGGTGCTCGAGACGCCGGCCGACCCAGCACGCCCAACGGTGGGAACGGAACGGAAGGGTAAAACTGCTTAACGCGATAAAATAAACACCCAGACGCTCCGAGAGGAGGCCGCCGCTGTTGGCATCCTGAAAGATTCATGCCTCCATTTTATTTATAATTTGTTTTCTTTTTGCTTATTGGAATTGAAAAGGCGACTTAATATTTGATGACTCCGCCCTCAACCAAGGAAGTCGGGTCTGCAATAAGACGCGCAAAAAATTAAAGATGCAACAACAAAGAGATGAATTTTGCAAAGTGTGCGTTTGGGAAGTAAACTCTCCCGCCCGCTGGTTTACACCGAGGCCGTTTGTGTACAGTGGGCGTGAGAGGGCGTGACGGAGGGCGGGTGGCGTTTGGGTGGAGGTGACGTAGGTGTGTGCAGGTTGTGTGGGGCCCCACTGAGCCCAGCCCGGGCCCTCCATCGATACATCTATCGATGGAGGGCCCTCGGCCTTCGCTCTTCTCCGTGAACAGAACCCCATCTGCTGTTAACTCGTCTTCACATCCGATGGAGGATTAGAGGGAAATCCCCGGGTTCTTTTCCAACCAGTTGACAAATATCAGATTTGTCTCTAAAAATTAGCTCCGTCCATATCTCCCAGCCGTATGACACACAGAACAGATTACCGCTAATACCCAGCCAGCTTGAGTCTGGAAAAAGCAGATTAAAGTTTCAGTTTGGTCACTGAGCCTCTTGTAGCATCAGGCCGCCGCAGGACGCACTCCAGGAATACCTCGGCACTCCGCCCCCGGAGCACAGGCAGCGCGTACCGTCTCCTCTCGGTGACGCTCCCGACACCTCACTCCCGTACCGTCTCCTCTCGGTGACGCTCCCGACACCTCACTCCCGCACCGTCTCCTCTCGGTGACGCTCCCGACACCTCACTCCCGTACCGTCTCCTCTCGGTGACGCTCCCGACACCTCACTCCCGTACCGTCTCCTCTCGGTGACGCTCCCGACACCTCACTCCCGTACCGTCTCCTCTCGGTGACGCTCCCGACACCTCACTCCCGCACCGTCTCCTCTCGGTGACGCTCCCGACACCTCACTCCCGTACCGTCTCCTCTCGGTGACGCTCCCGACACCTCACTCCCGTACCGTCTCCTCTCGGTGACGCTCCCGACACCTCACTCCCGTACCGTCTCCTCTCGGTGACGCTCCCGACACCTCACTCCCGCACCGTCTCCTCTCGGTGACGCTCCCGACACCTCACTCCCGTACCGTCTCCTCCGCTCGACGCTCCCGTTCTTCTCCTCCGTTGCGACGCTCCCGCACCGCCTCCTCACCTCGACGCTCCCGCAGCGTCTCCTCACCACGACGCTCCCGTAGCGTCTCCTCACCACGACGCTCCCGTAGCGTCTCCTCACCTCGACGCTCCCGTAGCGTCTCCTCACCACGACGCTCCCGTAGCGTCTCCTCCCTGCGACGCTCCCGCAGCGTCTCCTCACCTCGACACTCCCGTAGCGTCTCCTCACCACGACGCTCCCGTAGCGTCTCCTCACCTCGACGCTCCCGTAGCGTCTCCTCACCTCGACGCTCCCGTAGCGTCTCCTCACCACGACGCTCCCGTAGCGTCTCCTCACCTCGACGCTCCCGTAGCGTCTCCTCACCTCGACGCTCCCGTAGCGTCTCCTCACCACGACGCTCCCGTAGCGTCTCCTCACCACGACGCTCCCGTAGCGTCTCCTCACCACGACGCTCCCGTAGCGTCTCCTCACCACGACGCTCCCGTAGCGTCTCCTCACCACGACGCTCCCGTAGCGTCTCCTCACCTCGACGCTCCCGTAGCGTCTCCTCACCTCGACGCTCCCGTAGCGTCTCCTCACCTCGACGCTCCCGTAGCGTCTCCTCACCTCGACGCTCCCGTAGCGTCTCCTCACCTCGACGCTCCCGTAGCGTCTCCTCACCACGACGCTCCCGTAGCGTCTCCTCACCTCGACGCTCCCGTAGCGTCTCCTCCCTGCGACGCCCCCTCCTCTCCTCCCCTCCCGGTACGACAGCGCTCCCAATATTCCGATGGTCCTCTATATCAATAGAATCCCCCCCCCCCCCCCCCGGAGCACCGGGCCGTTTGAAGTGATGGAGGGAACGGTCCAGGCGCCGTCAGTGAATGCTGGCGGCGGGCTTTGTGCTGCACGCCGCGCTTCACGCCGCCGCCGCCGCGGTCGCCCACGGCGACCAGCAGGAGGCGGGCTGGGAAAGAGCCCCGAGGGACGACCTCCGACCCCGGGCTAGGTCATTAGCAGTATGCTAATGTGAGGGGTTTCATGTGACAGAGATCCGAGCTGAGAATCAGGAATTCTGCAAACGAATATCCCCGTCCCACTCCTGGCCTGGTATTTATTTAACGTTCTCCTTGAGACAACGCCAACGCCAGAACGATGGGACTCCGCCTCCTCAGGTGGCGCTCCGAGCCTCGCATCCCGATGGGAACGTAATGCCCTTGACCTCAGGAGCAGGTCATCCTGGGGAAGACGGGGGGGCGGGACCCGCCGTCCTCCACCAATCAGCACGGAGCAGGAGGGGTCTAAACCCAGGAGGGCCGGACTCCTGCAGCCTCTGTCGCTTCTCCTTCACCGACCTCCCCCCCCCTCGCCCCCTGGTCCCCTGAAGACCCCCGCCCCCTGTCCCTTACCTCTACCTGCTGCGGTCCCCCCCACGCTGAGGGCCACGGCCCCACCCTGCGGTAGCCTCATGAAGGCAGGAGGCCCATAAATGAAATTAAGGTGTCAATTAGTCAATTATGGCGTAATAACTCGGAGGGCAGACGTTTAGAGACAGAGAGCACCTCGGCTAAGTTCATTTCCTCGTCGGGCCCCGGAGCCCCAACGCAGGGCCCACGTCACCCCCCCCCCCCCCGCCGACCGTCCGGGAGAGGGCCCTGGCTCGCCGGCTCCCTAATGTTGTTTATCCCGGGATATCTCTTTTGATCAACAATTTCCGATCGCAGGGTTTGTTTTTCGGATGCAGGGGCTGCACTTTTTCTCTTTCCCCAATTTGGCTTGGGAGAATATTATAATTTAGTAATTAAAATCTTTGTTAGGCTTTTGAAATTGAGGCTAATTGAATTTAATGGCAAGATGAATTTCAATTTTATTTGATTAGCTGGACCCCTGGCATAGGTATTTATGGAAAAAAAATCTACAAAAATATGCTGTGTGGGCTACGATGGCATAATAGAATTAGGTATAATCAGATTTATCTGTCATGAATTTCACTCTAATTTCACTCTAATTTTCCATTAGATAGCTGGTTTACAAATATTTGCTCATCTGCGATGGGAAAGGCTATCTGTCTAAAACGATTACAGAGGGAGCCTTCAAAAATATGTCCCCTTTTTTTCCCCCTCCCTTTTAAAAACCAGATTGCGAGGGATCAAAATTAGGAAGATTGCATTATGGATGTCTGCATCCGGGGAGCAACGGGGAAGATATGATGATTACGGCCAGGAGATGAGAGCAGTGTCAAGAAATATGTATGAGTGGAAAACATAGCATCCATGTTGTATCCACCAGATCCACTCGGCTCAACATCGCCGAGCTGCAGCGTGTAATAACACTCTATCAATCAAACTTTATTTATAAAGTGCCATTCATGCGAAACCACACTACAAAGCGCTTAACGCGTACTTAGCAACGAATAACCAGAAATTGGTCTTTTTTTAAACCATGGATTCAGAAGTAGAATCCGAGGTCGACTTAAACCCAGGACCCTGCATTAGAGGAAAGCTAAACTATAAAAGGTATGGTAACTTGTTGTTTAAAAATATTGACGGTAATATATCATGAGCACCAACTGAACACGAAAACGACTTTGGAATAAACAGATGAACACGCAATACCTCAACCAGCGTGCCTTGTTAATTGCTTCCAACAATGTAGGGTGGAATGGAATTTTTTTTTCTTCTGAAACGCCTCTAAATGTGTGTATGCGGCGTAGTCTGCAGTAATTATGGAGGTGGGAAAAAAATACGAGAAAGTCAAATGCGATTCCGGAGAGTCGTTGTCATAAGTAATTCAGACGATGTTCGTCAAGAAGTGGCGTTCATTGTCATCATCGCTGTCCTGGGTGTATTTCAGCCTAAGTTTAATATTCAGCTCTAATACCCCTTCCCCGACTGCAAAAGAAAAAAGAAATATATAATTCAATATAAACAGACGTGAGAGGGAATAATATCAGCTACCTTGGAAAAGAATTAAAAACACTCTGGGTGAACTCTTCGTCTAAATCCCACTTTTAACCCCCCCCCCCTCCCCCGTCTACTTCCTCCTGCGTTGGAATGAATCTTTTACACGTTGCGCTTCCTTCCTGTTCCGCGACTTCACATCCTGACGCGGAACATCACGGAAGAAAAGGCGGTCCGCCGCATCGCAGTAAACACAAACTGCTTTTTCAAATTTGTTGCCCCCGGTGTCGTTCAGGGTGGATCTTCTCTCCCCCTTCTCCCCCCTCCTCCCCCTCCTCCCCCTTCTCTCCCCCCCCCCCCACTCCTCCCCTGCACCCCCCCTCCAGCCCTCATGGTGCACTCCAACAGTTAGCGACCCACTCCTCCCCATGGCAGCTCCCCCCCCCCCACACACACCCCCCCCCCCCCCTGCACATTAACCAGCCCCCTCTTTGCCCCTTACTGCCGGAGCCAGCGCAGGGGTTCAAACACACTCTCTGACTCTCTCAAAGGTCACATTTCTCCCTCTGCACGTCTCTGGGCTTCAGCCACAAAAGCCGCTGAATTCACATCTTTCAGCGCGGCCGGGCCTTTGTCCCGGGGGACGGGGGACCCCGGGGGGGGCCTGCAGCAGACCAGCCCCTCCCGGGGTGCACCGTGGGGGGGGCCAAACGGCTGGCCCAGCGGTGCTTTGAGTGATGTACCCCCACCATGTCACATGGCTCACACACACACACACACACGCACACGCACACACATACTACACACGCACACGCACACACACACACACACACACACACACACACACACACACACACACACACACAAACTCACACTACACACACACACGCACGCACACACAAACACACACAAATAACTGCAAGGGTGCACGTGGACGCACACACGGGCCTCCGTGCACACACACACTCCCCCGTGCCCCTCGACACTCCGCAGCGCGCCGCACAAAGCCCGCGACAACATCAAACGAGGACCCCCGTCGCTCTTTATGAAAAATAATGGTTTCACCCCCAAAGATGGACGCTCGAGGCCCGGGTCCATGGCCCTCACCTCTCTCTCTCTCTCTCTCTCTCTCTCTCTCTCTCTCTCTCTCTCTCTCTCTCTCTCTCTCTCTCTCTCTCTCTCTCTCTCTCTCTCTCTCTCTGTATCTCCTCTCTCCAACTCTCTCTCTCTCTCTCTCTCTCTGTATCTCCTCTCTCCAACTCTCTCTCTCTCTCTCTCTCTCTCTCTCTCTCTCTCTCTCTCTCTCTCTCGCTCTCTGAGAGGTTTTAGAACGAATAGTTTCACATTAGAAAGTAGATGTTTAGATATGCTTATTTTCATGACGGAGACGTTGCAGTGCTTTCCCATTCATCGTAACTACTCTCAGTTGTATTGGTGTCAATATCTAGCATGCATAAATAAATAACTAAATATGTTTTTTAATAAAAAAATACAAAATATGATCAAGGAAAAAAAAATATTTTTGGATTGTCCTCCTACAATTATACTGAACATGCAATCGCAATGGTGCAGCTGCTTGTTGCGTCGGATTGTGTTGAGCTATACCTTAGCGTAAGGATTCACGTGGGCATCAGCTCTTCGGCCTCTCTGCTAATCCTCCTTACACAATGCATGTGTCTGTTCTAATCTGCTTTACTGTACAATCTGCCATTTATTAAGAACCCGGCCCTGAGGGAAGGAATCTCCACTTAAGGGTTCTGACCCTGATCTTAGCACAAAACGTGCAGATAAACACATTTACAGTCACAATCACGCGCACACACACACACACACACACACACACACACACACACACACACACACACACACACACACACACACACACACACACACACACACACACACACACACACACACACACACAAATAATCGTTTGGTTGCGAAATCAGGTTATCTACAGCAGCGACTAGTATCAGAGTGTTTTTTTTTAATTGAGCCTGAAAGGAGATATTGCAGAAGTGTTTACTGTACATTGTTGGCTTTAGGGAGAGGCCTGTTCTGAGGCCCTTTTCCTTTCATGCAGGGCCCTTTTTATTATTAACCCTGGATGACTCATCATCATTTCAAATTCAACCAAAACCAGTTTTAGGCGCATACTTTGGACTTTGCTGCGAGCTGTCGGGAACAGAACGCCTGCTCGTATCACCGCAGCACAGTTTATAGCCATAAACCTACCTGCTCACTTCTGCTTTTTCCTCCACTTTCTTTTTTTATGGTATTCGGTGCGACTCTGTGTAGCGAGGAGAGGGTTAGAAAGGGCAGAGCGACATGGCCTCTGTTGTCATGCTATTGTGGTTGTTTGTGCGTCGCGGCGCTGCTGTCGTTGAGCCGCCGCGCTGTAAAGGTGGCCTTCTTCTCTCACGGAGCCACACACGCCGTGATATAGAGGGAGGTCCGGACGCTTTGCATGCCGCCGCGGAAGAGCAGGCAGGCAAATGAGGGGTTTGTCTTATAAAGTATTCATTGTCACCTAGTAACGGCGGCCGTTTATCATTTCACCTGAAATTACAATGAAAAGTGATACCTTATCACAGAGAGGGCAGAGGGAGCAACAGGGAGAGAGGGGGAGAGCGAGAGGGGGAGAGAAGGAGAGGTGGAGAGAGAAGGAGAGGAGAGAGCAGAAAGGGAGAGAAGGAGAGAGCAGAAAGGGATAGAGAAGGAGAGAGGGAGGGAGGTAGAGAAGGAGAGAGCAGCATGAAGGAGAGAGGGAGAGAAGGAGAGGGGGAGAAAGAAGGAGAGGGAGAGAAGAGAGCAGAGGGGGGGAATAGGAGAGAGCAGAGAGGGAGAGAAGAGAGCAGAGAGGGGGAGAGAAGTAGGGAGCAGAGAGAGAGAAGGAGAGCGGAGAGGGAGAGTGCAAAGAGTGAACAGAGAGAAAAAAATTAGAGGGAGAGAGAAAAGGAGAGAGGGTAGGAAGGAAGGAAGGTAGAGAGAGCGATATGAGAGAGAGGGGGCAGAGAGATGTATCGATAGTGAGAGGGTAGAGAGAGAGGGAAGGGGAGAGGCCAGAGAGAGGCAAATAGATAAAGAGAAATATAGAGAGAGAGGGAGAGAGAGTGGGAGAGAGGGAGAGAGAGAGAGAAAGCATTGACAGACATGAGGACAGAAAGTGCACAGAACAGGGCGGTGTTATGTTTTGTCAGTATTTGCAGGAGATATTCTCTGTTTTACTTGGAATCCTCAGATAGGCTGAGCCCCTTTGGTAAATGTCGTGAGAGTGTATAAGGTTGACTCATCTTTGTTTTAAGTGAACAAATACGCACGCATGTTTGCCTTATATGTAGTTGAAATTTTACTTCAGAAAAATAATTGATTTAAAGCTAAGTGGCACGCTTAGCAAAGCATGACGCACGGCACGCAAACCACCCCGACCCGTCAAACAAGTGGCCGTGGAAACGCACACTTCCCATCCCAAGATGCACACATTGTCAAAGAGAAACGAAAGGAAAAACACAAGATTAAGAACGCATTTTTAAACAACCACCGTGAAACACATCTCTTTGATCCAGTGTTGTATTTCCCTGAACCATCTTTATGATACGATACGCTACCCTCATTTGTATAGACACAGAGATAGAGACAGAGAGAGAGAGAGAGGGAGAGAGACAGAGAAAGAGAGAGGTAGAGAGAGAGACAGAGAGAGGGAGAGAGAGAGCGTTCGCTCCTCCCCAAGAGAGTTGAAAGGCTAGTCGACCACAGCGATGGAAAAGGCCAGCCCACTCAGGGAGGGAGACAGAAGCCTGCTCTTGCTCCCCTGCCATAATTTCCTATCAGCCCATTCAGACAACATCACCCACTGCTCCGTGTGTGCGCGCGCCTGTGTGTGTGTGAGTGCGCCGGTAGAGGAGAAGAGCAGAGCAAGAGAGAGAGAGAGAGAGAGAGAGCCGGGCGGGAGCCAGAGCGGGCGAGCGAGACAGAGACACACTCACTGACAGAGCGAGAGCGTGCACGAGAGAGAGAGAGAGAGACAGAGACAGAGAGAGAGAGCAAAAAGGGGGAGGCACTGTGTTCGTTCAGCTACCCACACCTCCCTCCGCCCTCCTCCTCCCCTCCCTCCAACTACAAGGAAGGCGGGGCCAGACCCCAGGCTGCCAATCAAATCGGCTTGTGGCAGCCGGCATTATCTCAGCAACAAACTATTGACATATAACATGTCAAGGAGTTTAGTGCATGATTGAAGGAAGCCCTTTTTTTTTGGGTTGGCTGGTTTTTAATCTAGTTACTTTTCGTCTGCTGCAGTGTGTTTCTCCTCTCCCCCCGACCGACGCACGAATGACTTTCTATGAGAGTTGAGTCATATTATGAAAGTTACATGTCTGAGAGGATTTAACCTCGACTTCCCTGAATATGGTGAGTACAATTCTCCTATTCTTCTTCATCTCCTCACAGAGGGTTGTTGTGTTTGGGGGGGGGGGGGGGTGTTTTTAGATGACAGTTAGAGGTGTGTCTTTTATCACAGACTAAATACACAGAGAGATGGTGGTGGTTGTGTGTGCGTGTGTGTGTGTATGTGTGTTAGTGGGGGGGCAAGGTTGTTCGTGATTACTCTATGCCAGGGCAAATTTATAACCGAGTGCTGCTCCAGCCGTATTTATAGCGCTTTGCCGTGGCCCACGGCTGGCGGCACTATCAGATGAGATCGTCTGTCTCTGAGCGAGGCTCAACACAATGTTGCGCTCGCATGTGAGAAAAAAAGGAGAGAAAGAAAACACACACTCTCTGAAAAAGTTCACACGGGCAAGTTTCATTTTCCGTCGCGCGAGACAAAAAAAAATGCACTTGAGTTCTGGTCGAGGTGAAACAATCCAGCAAGCCCCTGTCAACAGAGAGACGGAGTAAAGCAGAAAAGGTCTCTGTTTATCAACCAGGTTCCTCTGCGTGAACCCGGTCCGCTCTGAGCAACACGCCATACTAGCACCTCAGCTTTATTACAATAATAGGAACCCGTCATAATACAGATATTTGTATTGCCCTCACAGGTATTGGCAATGTCATTAAGGTGCATTGAATGGCCTCAGGGCTGTAACCAAGGGGACAGGGCAAACAAAGTGTTGTGGTGCTGCTGTTGTCAGACACATGTAAAAGGGGACAGGAGCTTTTGACGAGACGTTTTTCAAGTAGTTCTAATGAGTTTGTACACACACCCACACACAAACTTACACCCGAACACACACACACTACCCCCCCCGCCCCCACACACACACACCCACACACACACACACACAAACAAACAAACAAACACACACACACACAAACACAGGTGTGCAGTGCACTAATACAACATTGTTTCAATGTACCGCAGGCAGTGTTGTACAATAAAACAATGTTTATTCAAAGTATTAAATGAGCTCTGCCAGCGTTGGACAGTTCTAGTGATTGTTTGCGCTTGGATCGGGACTTTGCGAGTTGAATTGTGGACTCTAAGCGTCTATGAAGAGGCAGAGTGTGGTGTAATAGGATTAAGGTTTACCAGGTTTACTCAGTTAGTCTCCCATACGCACAGGGAGGATTTCATGCATATTTGAAAATAGGATGCTCTGTTCTGCGAACCGGCTCTGTCTTGTTTAAATGGTGTGTGTGTGTGTCTGTGTGTGTCTGTGTGTGTCTGCGTGTGTGTGTTACCAAGCCCTGTGCGGCATCTTCCCCTCGTGTGTACGTTAACTTCCTGTGTAATTTCATTATTTGCACCGTTGATAAATAGATTTGTTGTATTAATGTCGCCTTGCAAAGATTTCGTGCAATCGTTTTGTCCGTGCATCTTTAGTTTCAACATTAAAATAAATGCATTTGAAAATGAGATTAAACCCACCTTTTTTTAAGTTGTTATTTTGTTGTCTTAAAATATTATCACACACACATAAAAAACCTTTTATTAGGATAATAACTACATACACAATGGCTCACATTCATGATACCTTAAGTTACCCTAAATATTTTGGAATGCTTCTTGCTAGTCAGAACAACTTATTATAGCTGGGTATATTTTTACGGACGCTTCTCTTACTCATTTGAGTATTTTAAACAAGTTTTCACAGGTGGTGTGAATCTCTGTTCGTTCAACTCGCTGTTGCGTTGCCAACTCTACTTTCTCTGTC
>NC_082382.1:25501110-25527179 GCF_031168955.1 Gadus macrocephalus
AACTCCCCGCGCCGCCGACGCCCTGATCCTCGCCGCCCACCGCCGCCGCCTCCTTCCTGGGGGGGGAATTGATTAGAAATGTGATTAGTTTGTATGAAAAGATCCACAACTCATTAGACCAATGATAAGTCGATACGCTGTGGTTGTAATAATCGGATCAAATGGGATTGGTTTTTAAGATAGAAGTCACACAAAAATTAAATCTGCACCCAACCCCCCCCCCCCCACCACTACCACTCCTCAACAGAACAATACAGTTTAGTTTAATTTGTATTGAGCAATTATTTAGCACTCTGTTTATATTACTTGGGATATATCTGAACAGAGTGCAAAAACTAATTCAGATGTGGAGTGTTGGCGAGAGCTCTGCTGGAATCTGCCGAGAGCCGACAGCGGAGAGCCAGCGAGCGTCTCAAGAGCTGTCCGTCAACTTTTGTCTGCAACTCTATCTCCCCGCTTCAAGTCGCAGAAAGGCAAACGTTGAGTCAAACGTCCACGGTTACCACGCTGCGCGACGCACACCGGAATCAAACCGATAATCTCTCAGGTAGAAAGAAAAACCTGTGTTACCCTTTTGTTCCAAAAGCCCCCTCGCTTAGCAAATCAAACACTAGAAAGTGAACGAAAACGTGTCATGTATCGTATGATCTTATCACACAGATCCTTTGGAGGAAAGGCAGCCGGGGTGTTTACATCAAAGAGCACGACTCTCCCTCTCCCCGTCAGGCCATTACGCCAAGAAAATCAGAGCGCAGGGAGAGATGAGAGCGTGGAGCGGGAACGGCGGCCGCCGGCACGCGGACGGACACGCCGCTCCCTGTGGACGGAGCACTGCTTCACTTCACTGCTCCTCGCCGGCGGCCTGCTGGGCCACGCAGCGCCTGACAGGGGGAACACATTCAGCCTAACCCCCGCACCTGGTTGGGCCGTATTTTACATGCAGCCCCCTCCCGTTTGACGGAGGCTTTGTTTGCGTCTCCGTGTTTTCTCTTTACTTTTTTTTTTTCTTTTTTAATGAATGAATGATATTTAATCACTCTGTGCGTGATTTACTTTATTTGTGTTGCGGCGTCGCCGTGGAGACAGACTTTTGTCCAAATGTGCGTTTCCGTGTTTTCGTCGCTGAGCAGACGCTTTTATCCGCAGTCCTTGTGACTCCCGAGCGTTAAACAGCTGCCGGTTGAGTCGGCGCGTATCAATACGATATGTTGTGATATTGATACATAAATGGCGTCACAAAAGTAAATAAATAAACTGATAAAACGACTTAAGACTAAACTATGAAAAACTATGAGACTGTTAATTGCCAGATGAAATTGCTTTGATAAGTCAATAAGCAAGAAGAAATGTATTAAATACAATTAATAATTACTACTGCTAATTACGATCTCATTATATCACTAATGAGAAGGACTTAATTGTCTGCATATTGCATAAATAAAAAATGTCCTCCTCCACTCGCCTATTTAGTTAGGGGAGTTGTGGGCGGAGTCTGAGGAGAAAAAGATGAAGAGGAAGTTGACGATGTTTACCGCAGCCCAAACTTTTAAATTATAACTGAAAGTGTAAAGCTATCAAAGGACATTCAGCGCTGCGGGAAATCAATTGACTATCAATTAGCTCTTAATTAATTGTACATGTATTTTGCCAAAACAATTTTACAAGTTTTCATCTATAGAGGGGTCTCTTCGACAAACCTGTATTTTTTCTGAAAAATACAGACAATTTTCCCAAAGATTTCTGTAAATCCCATCTGGGCTGCAATAATAAAATGACCGTTTAAAACTTTAACGTATCATCCCAGACCCGGTCCACAACTGGGGCTGCACGGGTCACATGACAGCGGCTGAGGCCAGCTGATTGGTCCCTTCCACACTGAACACAGACACACACAAAGACAAAGACTCCCCCCGTGATGTCCGGCCCCCCTGATTCCGGGCCCGGCCCACCTGTTATTCAGACGCACAAAGAAGATAACGCCTTGCACAGTTGTCAAAATATTGCATCGGATCAAACCATCTCGACGAACCCCCCCCCCCACCCCCCAGTATGCCTGTGCCCGACCATCCCTGGGGGGCCCCGGGGAGGCCTGTGTCTGGGTACCTGGGGCTGGGGCTGGATTAGGGTGGATGTCTTCACACAAGCTGCGCCCTAATCCCACCATCTGAGGTAAACAGGGACCAGGTGAGGCAATATGAGCCTGGTGAGACACCCCCACCCCCACCACCCCCACCACCACCACCACCACCACCACCAGCACCAGCACCACCACCACCACCACCACCACTACTACCTCCAGCACCACCACTACCACCACTAGCTCCAGCACCACCACCAGCACCACCACCTCCACCACCACCCCCACCCCCACCACCTCCAACACCTCCACCACCACCCTCGGCCATTATTAAGTTGCATCAATGGGGACCTGAAGGGTAAGTTAGGTTTGTTTGACTCTCAGCCGAAAGGCTGCGGGTTCAATCCCTTTGTCCACAGTCTACCTGTGGTGTCCATGAACAGGTCAACTGATTAAATAGTGAATAGCACATTCATTTGTTTATCAAATATAGCGCTGTTTCTGAAGGCCACGATTAAGCCATAAATTAACGTGGTTTTATGATTATAAGCTCGTCCGGAATTGAGAGTATAAACAGATGGAATGGAGAGGAACGTGAACTGGTTATTAAAAAAAAGGTGAAAGGAGGATACTTGGAGGTGGGTGTGTGGGTTTGTGGGTGTGTGCGTCTGTGTGGGTGTCAAGAATGCTTGCCTACGTGCAGACTTGTGTACATTCTTATGCATTTGACTGTAAAATAAGGATATTGTCTCCCATTCAGCTCCAGTGGAGAGCGAGAGGCGAGTCTAAAGCAGCAGACATGTCAGAAGACAGATTTACATAAAAATATCCAGCATTAGGTACAAACTTGTTTTGTTATGTTACAGCATGCCTCTTTTTCAATACATTTCTTACGCATGACAGATAAAACACACCCAGGGAACAGGTACTGGAGGTGAAAACACAAACCAAGCGAACGACAGGGATGAATATTTCACAGTTCTATGGGATGTGGATGAGCATGTACCAGTGGCACTGAGACTCCTTTGAGGACAGAAAAGAGTCTGTGATACACAATGTTCTGCAGTATGCATTAAAATAATAATAACAAACTGATCCATCTGTGAGAATCCCACCATTGTGAGAAAGGCTGTTTCTGATCGACTAAAGCATTGTAAAGACAGAATAGAAGCACCCTTAACATAAGGCCATAACTTTTAAAAAATGTGTTAAGAAACAGCTTTGTTCTTTCTGAAGCTGAAGCTTAGAATAATAAGATAAGATAACTAAGATAAGGGGTCCAATTTAAAAACACACCCAAAACCAATGTTTACATAAACTGGGCAAACCTTGACCTAAAGCGACTCTGAGTATAGCCGGTAATTAATAAGCCCTCTCAGCCTTCCTACGGTTCACCCTGTGCCTTGTTGGGACACGCGACTCAACAGCAGCTCGTAAAAAAATGCATTTTTGTATTTATGGATAAAAGACAGCTCCCAGAAAGCTGTGAAATGTTAACCATTCAGCGAGCAGGGACGGCCAATGTTTCATGTCGCTCCGATCGCTCATAAAAAGCTTCGCCTATGAAAGGCATTTCACTAACCCTACAAGAAAAGAGCTTTATAAAAGTTGGCTGAGCGTGGTCTCCCCGCTAATTGGAGCTAACGTGTGAATATCAAACGCTGGGAGATAAAAGTTGAGAATAAGGTGCATGAAGACCGTTGAAGGTCTTTGAAATCGCCTCTGTTGTCCCACGTTTTAATAGGGCTGTGAAGCATAGAAAACCTCTCCTTTTTTGGTTCAAAAGACTTCAGAGAAAGGTGTGTGTTTGGGTACAGTAGTAACGCTAGGAATGGATATATCAGAGCGACAGGGACCCTGTTTCTGGAGCTCACCAGACAATGAAGGAGATTTACCCAAATACATATTCAAATACATCCCCGAGTACGTGACGGATTTGATGGAATCAAATAAAGCACACACGACAAAAAAACTGAGCTGAACCTGAACGGTGAGATGTTCTGTGTTAATGCCTAGCTCCATGCCTGGGGCGGAATCAGCAGATAAATATACCACATCCACTCCTTTGTCACGCAAAGCCACATTATGTTGCAGAGCTATCCGAGGTCAACTGCCAGAAGTCTGTAAAGGCAGAAGCACTGCAGAATCGGCCTCTCCTACTGACCTTTGTTGAGTCAGAAGAAAAGGATTCATTCATGGGGTGGCTAATAATGAAACTATGTTCTAATAAGCATTTACATCATACGCTTGTTTCAAACTATTCTCTCTTTGTGAAGCACATACGATTATGCTTAAAGGACACTTGGGCTATAAAGAATATATCTCTCCTTTTATTCAACGATTGCCATAGAGGTTCATAGAATCATCAGAACAATCATAAAATCACATAATCAACGATGAGGCTAATAAAAAAATGAAATGTTATGCTGACTGCCATGACTTTGTTAACTACAGCAATCAAAGCGGATGATTATCTAGTTTAATTGCGCCGATATTGGATGGAAGACACAACAAACTTCAATGTCACTCCAGCTGCTATGATCCCAGTGCTTCTTTTATCTCTGGAGGTTCTCTCAAACCATCGGGACTTTTTACACCCGAGATGAAATCCACCTGCGTACGTTTGGGAGACGGACAGAGAAACAGAACTGAGATGAGTGAGTGAATGTCTGCCAGAACAAGGACAGTAAAATGCGGAAGGTCAACTTTATTTACCAGTACAAGTCATAATTCACACAATTGATTAATCGAACAGAGTGTATCAAACTAAGAACATTCAGAAATAAATTGCGGTCCTAAATACTGAAGAGCGAAGAATAGAACGATTCCACAAACGCCCTCCAGCTCAATTATCCATCAGCAGATCCTGCCAATCGAAGAACACTGCGTGTATATAGCGTGCACTTTGAATGCAAACATGTCGATTACGCATGCACACAGTGGTTTAGTCTTTTACTGAAAAAAAATAAAGTGTACATCCGTGGTCTGATTTATATAAATGTGTCGGGGCCACGAAGCAATAAAATTCAAATTGTTCCTTCCATTTTCAAAAGTCTAGCATCCATTAACGATGCAGAAAGTAATAAAGGAGACCTTTAATCAATCCCTTCCTGTTGATGAGATGGGCTGTGGGGGACCCCACCTGATAATGTGTCCTTATGTTCCTCTTGGACAGAAGAACCCTGAGGCAATACTAAGATATGGTGGGGAGTAATACTGAGGTATAGTGAGGTGTGTGTAGAACTAGGGTACAGTGAGGTATAGTGAGGTGTGTGTAGTACTGAGGTATAGTGAGGTGTGTGTAGTACTGAGGTATAGTGAGGTGTGTGTAGTACTGAGGTATAGTGAGGTGTGTGTAGTACTGAGGTATAGTGAGGTGTGTGTAGTACTGAGGTATAGTGAGGTGTGTGTAGTACTGAGGTATAGTGAGGTATAGTGAGGTGTGTGTAGTACTGAGGTATAGTGAGGTGTGTGTAGTACTGAGGTATAGTGAGGTGTGTGTAGTACTGAGGTATAGTGAGGTGTGTGTAGTACTGAGGTATAGTGAGGTGTGTGTGTAATACTGAGGTATAGTGAGGTGTGTGTAGTACTGAGGTATAGTGAGGTGTGTGTAGTACTAGGGTACAGTGAGGTATAGTGAGGTGTGTGCAGTACTGAGGTATAGTGAGGTGTGTGTAGTACTAGGGTACAGTGAGGTATAGTGAGGTGTGTAGTACTGAGGTATAGTGAGGTGTGTGTAGTACTGAGGTATAGTGAGGTGTGTGTAGTACTGAGGTATAGTGAGGTGTGTGTAGTACTGAGGTATAGTGAGGTGTGTGTAGTACTGAGGTATAGTGAGGTGTGTGTAGTACTGAGGTATAGTGAGGTGTGTGTAGTACTGAGGTATAGTGAGGTGTGTGTAGTACTAGGGTATAGTGAGGTGTGTGTAATACTGAGGTATAGTTAGGTGTGTGTAGTACTGAGTTATAGTGAGGTGTGTGTAGTACTAGGGTATAGTGAGGTGTGTGTAGTACTGAGGTATAGTGAGGTGTGTGTAATACTGAGGTATAGTGAGGTGTGTGTAGTACTAGGGTACAGTGAGGTATAGTGAGGTGTGTGTAGTACTGAGGTATAGTGAGGTGTGTGTAGTACTGAGGTATAGTGAGGTGTGTGTAGTACTACGGTATAGTGAGGTGTGTGTAGTACTGAGGTATAGTGAGGTGTGTGTAGTACTGAGGTATAGTGAGGTATAGTGAGGTGTGTGTAGTACTAAGGTATAGTGAGGTGTGTGTAGTACTGAGGTATAGTGAGGTGTGTGTAGTACTGAGGTATAGTGAGGTGTGTGTAGTACTGAGGTATAGTGAGGTGTGTGTAACACTGAGGTATAGTGAGGTGTGTGTAGTACTAAGGTATAGTTAGGTGTGTGTAACACTGAGGTATAGTGAGGTGTGTGTAGTACTGAGGTATAGTGAGGTGTGTGTAGTACTCAGGTATAGTGAGGTGTGTGTAGTACTAAGGTATAGTGAGGTATAGTGAGGTGTGTGTAATACTGAGGTATAGTGAGGTGTGTGTAGTACTGAGGTATAGTGAGGTATAGTGAGGTGTGTGTAGAACTGAGGTATAGTGAGGTGTGTGTAGTACTGAGGTATAGTGAGGTGTGTGTAGTACTGAGGTATAGTGAGGTGTGTGTAGTACTGAGGTATAGTGAGGTGTGTGTAGTACTGAGGTATAGTTAGGTGTGTGTAGTACTGAGGTATAGTGAGGTGTGTGTAGGACTAAGGTATAGTAAGGTGTGTGTAATACTGAGGTATAGTTAGGTGTGTGTTATACTGAGGTATAGTGAGGTGTGTGTAGTACTGAGGTATAGTGAGGTGTGTGTAGTACTGAGGTATAGTTAGGTGTGTGTAGTACTGAGGTATAGTGAGGTGTGTGTAGGACTAAGGTATAGTAAGGTGTGTGTAATACTGAGGTATAGTTAGGTGTGTGTTATACTGAGGTATAGTGAGGTGTGTGTAGTACTGAGGTATAGTGAGGTATAGTGAGGTGTGTGTAGTACTGAGGTATAGTTAGGTGTGTGTAGTACTGAGGTATAGTGAGGTGTGTGTAGGACTAAGGTATAGTAAGGTGTGTGTAATACTGAGGTATAGTTAGGTGTGTGTAGTACTGAGGTATAGTGAGGTATAGTGAGGTGTGTGTAATACTGAGGTATAGTGAGGTGTGTGTAGTACTGAGGTATAGTGAGGTGTGTGTAGGACTAAGGTATAGTAAGGTGTGTGTAATACTGAGGTATAGTTAGGTGTGTGTTATACTGAGGTATCTTGAGGTATGGGACGAATGCCGTGAGGTAATACTGAGGTATAGTGATTAAGTTCTCAACAGCTGATTTTGTATGCAGTGGTATTGAGGTTCGATTTTTTAGGCGAAACTCTACAAAAATGAACGAGGTCTGTACCTCGGTGACCTCATAGCTACGGACACGTATGTTTCAACTCCCAACCCGGAGGCTCTTGGTTCGGTCCCCCCCGTACGTCAAGCGGTCCCCCCACCGCTTCACGGCATGTGACTGAATCCGCCTGAAGTCGCTTTGGGACAAACTCAAACTGACGATAAAGCAAACTGATTCCCAGATAGACTTTGGCCTTCACCCCTTCTGAGCGGTTGAGTCATCGTGCAAAGTTTGGCAAAATCTCTAAAGACCTGAAAGACTTCCTGAAACGTCCTTTCTTCACCCGCAGCAACTCGGATAAACTTCCACAGAGAGTCCAAAGGTACGGCCCATTACTCAACCCCCCCCCCCCCCCCCTGTTGCCATGGTGACCCCCCCCCCCCCCCCCCTCCCGGACTGACCCCCCCTCGACGGGCTGGCACTGCCACAGTAAATCCTGGGGCGCGCTCAGGCTGGCGACCAGGGGTAATTAATAAAGGCCCCATTACATGCCTGGTGCCCGTTGTTTGCTATTTCAACACCCCATTTGTGCCGCGATTACCGTCATTATCAGTCACCGCCATTAATTCTGCGCCCGATGCCAGGAACGCATGCTAATAAATAGGGCTCTAAAAAATGTCTTATTTTTTTCATTTTGTTACCTTTCAAGGAGTTGGAGCTGGAGCCGGGCCAGGCCGTGCCACTCCAGATTAGGAGACGCACGCTGACAGGGGCCGCTCTTTGAATGGGGGGCTGCTGCATCTTTGGAGATAGTTCAAACTCTACCCCCCCTTGATTGTTTTCCTCTCCCCGCCCCCCCCACCCCAGCCCCCCGCCAAAATGAATCTTTATTAAGCTCAAATCCCAAATAAAATGAAATTAGCAGGGCTGCAAAATATTGCTTTCTTTTCTCTACCCACTATTCCCCCGTGCCTGCATGCAAATTATAATGCTTATTTATGCAAATGAGGTGTCGTCTTTAATTAGTTTAGCTTGAGGGCATTAAAATACATGTATTCTTTCCCCAAAAATGATTTGTTTTGTTGCCCTGTTCGGTTTAGGTTCAAAACGGAGTGATTACGCGGACTAGAAAGGATTATTAATTCCACAGTATTTCCTTTTTTTCTATTTTCCTATTTCTCCATCGTGTCTCCTCCACCCCCAGCGAGCACATGCTGGAGGAGGCCGGGTGGAGGAGACAGCGTGTGAAGCGGAGAAGCCTCTTCAGGCTCAGAGGAGCGCGGAGCCCCCGGTTAAACCGCACTACGGAGAGACTCTTTAACACATCAAGATGCTGAGCTGCTCTCCATGACAGCCCTCTGTGTCCCTGCCTCTCTCTCTATCCACACGTTGTCGTTCAGCCGTCCTCAACGTCGGGGGGGGGCTTTTGTTTAATGTATATTTCATTGGGTTTTCCACGCAATGTTATTTTTTATGTGTTTGCTTGTTGATTTACCGCTGGCGGCTGAGTGGCCATCGAGCAGGACCAGACCCTTATGTCGTCGCAGAAGGGGGGGTCCGGGACATCTCCAGAGAGACGTTGATGTGAGCCGCGGCGCTGCGAACTACTTCAGCCTGAACACGGTCCGACGAAGCCCGGTTATTGTTTCCAACATTACAACGGTATCAATATTCAGCATCCTCCTCTCCAAGGCCCAGACGATCTGGAACGGCCTGCACTGCAAGTTGGGAAGCTCCAACTGTCGCGGCCCCCCATCACACACACACACACACACACACACACACACACACACACACACACACACACACACACACACACACACACACACACACACACACACACACACACACACACACACACACACACACACACACACACACACACACCTCGTGCCATGATTTATGGAAAGGAAGCCAAAACCATTATAGCATTTTTATTATTATTGTTCTTTCAAGGCTAATGCAACAATAGATTTTTGCATGATTGATGTGTTACACCAAACATTAGCGGATTACATTAACTTAGCATAGAACAGCTAAATGGTATGAGATTACTTATTGTTATTTTTCCCCTTCACAAGATCATACTATAAACACTGCACACTATATGGACTATTCCTTTGCCAAGTATTGATTTGGTTTCTGCTGGGTTGATTATCGTTCATCGACGAAGACTCGATGAAGGGATCTAACAATGTGGCTGTTTTGTTGTTGCACCTTGCGATGGAGACCCTGTGATGGCCGTACGTCAGAGATTGAATACCGGAATGGAAGTAACTTGATGGTAACTAATGGTCTCTCATCGGCCTGCTTGCTGCTGCAAATTATTAAAACTCGGGGCTCTACTGGGCGGCGATAATGGCAGCAATATGCAGATATTTCAATCAGCTAGGAGGACATTCCATATGTAATAAATAGGAACTGGCTTTAATCACTGCTCTCTCTCTCTCTCTCTCTCTCTCTCTCTCTCTCTCTCTCTCTCTCTCTCTCTCTCTCTCTCTCTCTCTCTCTCTCTCTCTCTCTCTCTCTCTCTCTCTCTCTCTCTCTCTCTCTCTCTCTCTCTCTCTCTCTCTCTCTCTCTCTCATATGTCCAGGTGAGCCCATGAAGGTCATGCTTAGCTTTGGCTATAATGAAACAACACAAAATAACACTAGCCTATGGAAACATTTGACTGAAATATGAAGATACTTTCACTTATCAGAGCACTCAAGTCCAGCGCGGTTTTATATGCTGGGTCCTCAAAGACAAATTCAATGTGTCCTTCTTGTTGTTGTTTAAAGGTGTCTGTGCGTGTCCCCACCTTTTTGGATACTCCTAACTGGAACCCAGACAGTCTTGTAAAATTGTTAAGATTTTTGTTTTTATGTGAAGGGAAAGGAAAACCTGGCGATATAATATGTTTAATTCAACACAACATCCTTTTCTAATGAATGAATAATAAAACACAAACCTTAAAAAGTAGAAAAGCTAAACATTGAGAAGGTATATCTCGGATTCAGTCAGGAACAAAATCTCTGCAGCCAAGCAGAAACGTTGTGTTTGTGTTTGTGCTACTCTCGTGGCCAGACCCTCGCAGGGCTGGTGGGGAGCCAGCCAACTAATTCTTACCCCAAAGTGCACATTTGTGCCACTCTAGTGTGCTCAACACTGTAATTACCTGAAAACGTAAACTGAAAGCTATGCCTGACAAAGACAGCATTCTGTAATAAAACATTTCCTTTTGCAGCTCTGTGGCGGCGGCATCGGCGGAAGGCGTACGAGTCGTATTAATGGCGCGTTCGAGGGGCGCGGAACTTTTCCATTCGTCTTGTGGAAGAATCTGGGCCCAAACACCTGGCGTGTTAAGTACCTGCAGTCTGAACACGGCGGCGTGGCTAGCAGTCAGGAGGGCTGGGCTATTAGGCCCGCTATTCACAGAGAGAGAGGCGCTCTGTACGTGAAGAATGATCCAGCCCAGTGAATGTACTCCTGACCCGTCATGATCAGGCACACGGGTCAGGAGACGGGGGGAGGAACGCTGCTCGACGAGGGGGGCTCCGGGGGGCCGGGTACCCCAGGAGGAAGGTTTGATGTAAATGTGAATTTGTAGTTGTTTTTAGGTGTACTTGCGTCTGCCGGAACTCTAGCTTCAACAGCCATTATGGGAAAAACAAAAAAGTATTTTGATGGTAAACTTTATTGTTTTCGTAATATTTGCCTCACTGACTCCCCTCTCAAGACTTCTGCCACAGCTACTGTCATTACCTACCAAAATATAGTGTATATTACGCAAACCTTAATTCTAAATATTGTTCAATTAATTGAGTCACTATTGGCAGTTAGGTAATTATCTAAAGAGGAATCACAACACATAATAATATGCAACTGTTGATTATTTCCACATGTTTCACCTTGAGGAACCAGTTTGCGTACTTTATGAAAAGAACAGTTGGTTCTGCTTTTATCTTCTTGGCATTTATGAAATTCAGAAATTGTCCCTTAGTAGCTTAATTACTGCCGCACCCCAGTGGATTCATTTACAGATAATCCCCTTGTGGACATGATCTTTCTGTTAAACTCGGTGACACATGGTTTTTATACCTTATTTTGCGGTTACCACAGTTTCGTTCAAAGACAGGCAACAGTTAATACACAGCCCTGGTTCTTCAAGGCAACAGGGAAATGTCACTGCCAAAACTCATCGTTAAACAAGAACTCACCTGACATTAGCAAAGTATAAATACATTTATTTTAACCAACAATTTACTTTAACCGTCATTTTAATCTCCAGGTCAATGTAAAAACTGTTCCCAAATAAATTAAACTGCTTCAGCGCCACCCAGACGATTAGTCTACAATATTATTTTCTGTTGTGGAAAATGTGTTCATAATGATAATCCCAAATTTTATACAAATAATATAAACATTCATTGCACTGCTTCTTAACAAATTGAAGGGCATTTTAATCCGTTCTCCATGCACCTAGAGATCTCTGCCTTGGTTTGTGTTGTCTGCTACTGAGACCACGCCAATCGTCTGACTTATCCTATGTGCAGATTCCTCTAGCTATCCTGCAGCCTTGCAGACGTGTCCACTTTTCCCCTCTGATGTAGCTATTGCAAGTAAACTTGGTCTCTCCCACCAGGGCTGACTTCAGGCACGGCCAATCCTAAACTCTCCCTGATGATCACTCCCATCCCCTGGTTTCCTTTGTTCTTACTTACTTACTGCCCACCATGGGAAACTTTCCCTATAAGAATCATGTACACCCACCACCTCATGGAAGCTGCTTGGTCAATCGCTGCATGCATCTACCCATGATCATGCTCTATTTAATCAAATACTTTTGCTGTCGAGAAGTGTCCTAAAATAAATAATTTGATCATCACAGAACGAATGCCAATGCCAACCGCAGAACGAGATGGACTGGTTAAAGGCTGATGTTAGGAGATGTAAATCACTGGAACAACCGCTTTTCACAGCCACTAAATTCCAATGATGCAGAAACTACAAAACAACAAATCAGGCACCTCATGAAGCCCTGTGGGCGGTGACCGGCCTCGGCCTGGTGGCCGTTTGTGGTACTGCAACACAAAGCCAGAACCAGCATTTTCTGTGCTGCATACCGAATGTACCAAACAGATGCTTTGAATTGATTGAGATCTACAAAACTGAATGAATACGGCACATATACACACCAAAACTCTTGGTTTGCTCCATCTTTGGAACAAATATGCTGGGGAAAAAAACCATGGACCATGGACATGTCTAGGGACTGAGTCCTTGATTTCATGTGAATTCTTTAAGCTAGTATCTACATGTCAGTGGACCAGCAGATGTGTGGAGGCCCATGCCAGAACATTAGCATAACGATGGATGGATTGATTTACGGTAGATCTTTACTTTTTTGTGTTTTGTGAAGGGGAGTTCTTTATTTTTTGCTATCTTGTTAAATGCTAGTAAGCTATGAGTTAACAGGGTTATTTCAGCTCACAGGACACAGGCAAGCTGAAGTGAGTTGAGGAAATGTTGCCCATTAGTGGACAGCAGTGAGGCTAGACGTTTTTTAAATCTGAAACTAATGCACACCTCCCACCAATACAACCCCCACTGGCCATGGGTATATCACAGCTAAATCCTCGTTCTCGAGTAGAAAAAGAAAAAACCACAAGAATCCGGGAGAAAACCAAATGCCTGTCGGAGCGAGCAGAAGGGATTCTGGCAGGCCTTGAACAGAGCCATAAAAATATTTTCCTTTTTATTTAATGTAGTCCATAATTCATTGCCAGGAAGAGCTAATCAATAGCACCTTAATGAAAACTTGAGCCATATTTTATTTTGCCGCAGAGAAGTCCCGGATCAGCATTTGTTGCCTTGTTATGTGTTCCCCTTCACCCCCGGGCTGTTTGACAGATGTGCATCACATTTGCAGATACGTCAAATATTTGTTTGCTCTTCATCTTCGTTTCAACCGCCTTAGACTAAACAGTGGAATCTCTTCTGACGGTAACCTCAAACTAAATCATTAAAAAAAATAAAAAACAGATAAATGGATGAGTGTTTCTGGACGCTTTCCTACACATTTTCTCACATGGCGGTCAAAGTTTGTCTGTTTAATTAGGGTTGTTTATCTAAAATGAATAGCCGTTATTATAATGAAAGAATTTCAAACGGTGCCTTATAAGTACAATACCACACAATGAACTATATCCATTGCTGTGTGTTTTGAACCACACTATTCCACAGGCCAGTTTTAACCAGAAACATCCTGTAATAGGTACGATGCCCGTATGTGGTTCAGCACATCCTTATCAACGAATGCACCTATTCAAATGTAATAATCTTATTTGTCCCACTTATCTGTCAGATAGAATCACATCTGCACGGCACTCAGGCGAAAAGGTGTGAGAGGAGAAAGCACAGGTGATCGGTTAGCTGGGATAATTATTTCCCGTGATCCTTGTCATCATGCGTAAGACATCCAGTCAACTATCTCTAAGCTCAAGGCATAATTAGGGGGAAAGGGGTTGGGTTCCATGCTATGAAGCTCTCATGGACTGCCCGTCCACTTATTATAGACAAGCGTTTCAAACGACACAGGAGTTGACCGTACTTGCTGTGGACTAAACAGTATCAGCGCCTAGCGGGAGAGGTTGGGGGGGGGGGTATCTGCCACTATACTTGTGTTTGCATAGGGCACTACATTTGAAAACCATGAGGAAAATGTGGCTACCTTAACCTTAATATCTTCTCATGCAGGGGCAAACTTGACAACGGTTATTCGTCAAAAAGATAATAATATCTCAAAGGTCAGATCATAAGAAGACAATATCTGTCGTCTGATGTTTATTGCATCGGTGGGTTCATACCGTTCAGAGCTGGAGACGCGGGCTGCGCGCTGAATGACGGATTGTGGACGGCCAGGCGGTACAAATGAAGAGTGCGTTTTGACACAAAACCAAGAATTCATCTCATGTTCCAAACGGGGAATATGGCCAGGTTTGGACGGCCGGGGGGCAAAAGGTGAAACTGGAATGAATTGAAAATATCAGAAATGAAATAGAAAGGGGTTCAGACCCCTGGCTGCCCTCCTGCCTGGTTCCATTAGTACCCCAAAGCCAGAAGACAAGCCTTATCACAACAACAATCCCGACGACTAATCCGACCTGATCTCCACGGAGGACTTGTTCTCTTGATTTATTTGAAAATTCCCAGTTTTACTTTAATGTTTTGGCGTTCAAACGATCAAGCGCCTGTCATAGGACTCGCCTTCACGAGCCACTAGGGCTGCCATCAGTCACTGATTACCGCGAGGAGGAATTAAAATCCCTGAACACAGAGAACCAGCTCAGCAGTGCTTTCGCTGTCAGCTCCAGCTAGCCAGAGGGAGCTCACCCTACCCGGGCCGGGAGAAGAGGAATCGGATCCAATCACACACAAACGTGGGCCTGGAATTCCGTTCACTATTCATTAAAGCAAATTCTAATGAACTTTTTTTTTTTGATGGCCTGTATTCGACTGCAACCGCAAGGCTGGTTCCAACAGTGCTGCGCAGAAGGGGCCAAAATATATAATATAGTTGTAGTGGTGTAATGATACGTCATATATTTAAATACTGAATTACTTTGTTTTAATACAAAATAAAAAATACATGATTTCATTGTGCTCCCATTCAATTTACTTTCATTGGCAGGCTTTTAAGATTCCGCTGCAATAAGTAATTGTCAGGCTTCATTGAATGAAGAAATAAAGTTCATAAAACCCCTTGACTAGGCTATTGTAGCGCCAGACAACAGTGTTAAAGCCGTGGCGTTACGCCGGTATACCAAAAAATATAAGAATCAGTCAACCAGCCTCACTTGACAGGGCTACTCCCATGTCAGAGAACAACACTGAGCGGGCAGTACGCTCTGAAGCCGAGACACAGATCGGGGGTGTGGTGGGCTATGAGAGGGGCCTGCAGGCAGGCGGGGGGGGGGGGTCAGTGTTAGTCTGGAGTCCTCACGGCTGCCCGTGTTTACCCTCTCTCCCCGGGCCATTTGTTTTGTGGCTTCCCCTTGCCCACCAGCACCATTCATAATGCAGGGAGGAAAATGTTAACAGTGGCAAATAAAATTGGCAAGGTGCCCCCACAAATCAGGGCGGTTTAAGGCCATGTTTTATCATCTATGCATTGGGGAGAAGGTTCTGGGATTTATCGTGGCATTTAAATAAAAAAGAAATGATGAGGGACCCGATTTCAGAATAAATAGACGTGTCTCTGGCCAGCTACCCCCCTCTCCATGGGCCGCCCCTCAGTCCGTCCACTCCGGGTGTTCACGCCGCCGTGTCTGGAGAACAGAGGGATGCGCGCCGGGCGCGTTGCATACAGTTGCATCAACAGAGCCCGCCCAGCGAGAAATAACAAAAAACGGGCATTGTTTGAAGAGCGTCTCCCATGTACACACACCCGCAGTAATCCAATCAAGCCCTTGCATTTCTCCGCTGCTCTCCAAGACAAACACGTCGCAGTACCATATGGCGGCGTCAGGAAAATAAATAATTTAAGAGACATTCATGTGCAGCAAACAGATGAGCGACCGCACAAATACCAACACAGACCTCGTAGTTAACCCTAATATAAACTAATAAGAAACCCACCACCCCCCACCCTTCAAGACTTAAAAGCCGTTAGACATCCATATCTGGTCCTAACCGGATTGAAAAGTACTTTGGAGCGCTTTTTTCCCCGAGACCTAAGAGACTGGCAACTGTCTCCGGACCAAAAGGACAGCATCTCACGGAGATACAATCTGGAGTGGCTTTCAGCACTTCCTGGACACGAGGGCCGCTAATCTAATGTGCCGGGCTGAGACGGAGACCTGCTCCGGCTTCAGCCCCACTCCTCCAGACCTCCTCAAGCGCCACTCCTGCTCGCTGATCTACTTGTGAGCTTTAGTTTGTGTTGTGGTTGTTTTTTTTCTCTCCCTTTATTTTCCCCTGAGGTGTACTGCTCTGCTGGGCTTGAGTCATCATTGTTCCAAGTCTTTTCAGTTGGAAACAAACACACACACACACACACACACACACACACACACACACACACACACACACACACACACACACACACACACACACACACACACACACACACACACACACACACACACACACACACACACGTCTGCAGACCAACACACTCGCACAAAACACGCACACACGTAGACATGGAGACACACAGGCCGGTGGCAAGGTTACAGTCAGTCAGACAAGGGGTACTCGTATTTTGCCCACCCCAGGGAAAAGTCACAGAGGGCTCTGGAGAGACGGGGGGGGGGGGGGGGGGAGCTGCTGACACGGCTCTTGTCATGTCACACTAGCCGGGGAGAGTGATGTGCACGGACAGCACTGGTAAGCAAAGAGCTCTGAAGAAGAAGAAAAGAGGAGAAGTGTATCTTCAGTGTATCTTCTGGGCCCGCACGCCCCGCAGTCGTGTTGATTCGGTGTTGTGTTGTTTGTGGCCCTGAGGACCTCGCTAGCAGAACTAGATGAGAGTCAACAACTATTCAACTGAGCGGGCAAAATGAAATGCATATTGTTTGTGTACCGATTCTTTTTTTTCTGCAAATTTGTTCAGGCTGTTTTTACGGGTATGTTTTGTTTATTCCGGTCAAATGTTTCGAAACCATGCAACGATCCAATTTAACATGTACAACACAAAATGCGTGATATGTTCACACACACCCACACACACACACACACACACACACACACACACACAGAGACACACACACACGATGTGCGACAGCAATGATGATTTATATGAGCAATGATATGATCATTTCAGATGTATTTTTGGTGCGCCATATCAGATTTTCCATAATGATGTATTATTTACCCCATGAATTAAGTTATGCTTGAATACAATGTGGTCAAACTGTAGGACCTGAACTTGAGATTGAACTTCTCATAACTCAAACATAAATTATAGAAAACCACCTTAAAGCGAGCAAAATGATAGGCTATTCAGGAAAGACTGATGATTTCTATATGGCAGAGTGGAGACGCGGTTAGACAGACAGAATCAAAACGCTGTATCTTGCCTTCCTCTGGCCGTATAAATACCCCGGGACACACCGATGCACCACAGACCCCCACTGCCGCTGCGGCGACTATATTTAGACCTCTGAGCCACTTGACATCTCGCCTGACTTTGTTATTAACTAGATATGTGACTTTGTACCCTAACCCCAACTCTATTTCAGGAAACCGGTCGTTATTATGGTTTTCCAAGATCCTTTGACCGCTACTCAGCAATATCCTGCTGTGGGCTCTCTGGAAAGAGCGTATTCGCAGGTCGCAAGAACCGGATTCCCTCAACTACAAATTAATATATTTACTCAGTGTTGCTCCGGAGAGTTTACGTTAGTTCCTCACAATCCACCGTGAAATAAACTCTTACTCAAACTATTCAACTTCAAAGTGCTTCCCCGTGTTTATGCAAGTCATGTTATTGCATTAAATTAAACATAATTCACAATGCATTCTGGGCAATACGTGCTGTGCTGGCCACCAGTGAGGAGGTTGTCACTCATTGCCCAAAAGTCATTCAAATGAAAACAAAGCGAGATATTTACAACTTGTGGAACATGACGCATCAACCCTAACGCTTCTGTTTGTGCGTGTGCGTGTGAGTGCGTGCGGTCACGCGTGTGCGTGTGCGTGTGCACGTCAGGGTAAAGTAAGCCAAGTAGCCAAAACAAAAGCTGCCTCAGATGATGAATCGCTGCCACTTTAACAGCTAATAAGTTGAAGCCATCTTCCTCTCCTGCGCATCGCTCGCACATTTAAGTCATATTTACAAGGAACTTGTTAAAATATTTAATAATATTTAGTGGCAATTTCAAGACGCCCTGTCGGGGAAGGGGGGGGATTTATGGCCTTTAAGTGTTTAAAAAGACGATGACATGAATAACAAACTGTCACCACTGTCCCATTTGCATAGATGGGCGATAACTCCTGATACCTTGCATTAAAAAAAGAGGTTTTTAACAAAACGAGTCATAAAAGAATCGTAAGCCGTGAGTGATGGCGCCGCGATGTCCTCCGCGAAGTGTCGCCGTCGCAGACAGCTTTTGTCCCGCTACAGATGCCTGGAGAGATCACGGCGCCCATAAAAGGACATATATCCTGCCGCTCTGACTTATTTATCCTGCGTGGATGAGCTCAAGACGAGCTGCTCCTATAGACCGCTTAATTAATTGTGATAAAAGGCCTAATTCAGGAGCAGCGCGAGAAAAGTGAGCCAAACAATAACATCCCCCCCGCCCGGCGCCCCACACACAAACACACACGCACACACACACACACACACACACACACACACGCACACACACAAATCATCCGGCCCTGTCACATATTCCCTCCATAACTTTCCGAATCAAAGTCCTTCAAACGTGAAGCTTTTGTTAAGGAACCTCAACAGGCCGGATAACCTCACCACGCCTTCCTTCCCCCCCACGTCCCCCAGCCGAACAACGCCATAAACTCCCCCCGGCCCGGTGGTTAAAGACCGCCTTCGGCCGTCCCTTTGGTCGTACCCTCCACAAAAAGGGGGCTGAGTACAGAGGGGCTCAAATCAGGGTTGAAGTGTCAGCATCTCTGCCCCGAACCCGACCTGGCTCCGAACCCGGCCTGGTCCCGACTCGCCCCCAGTCAGGGTAGAAGAAGGGGTCTTGGTTGAACGGGATTGCATGGCTATGAGTAGTCTCTCCCTCGTGGCCTCTTAGTGCAACTCTAATTAATAGCCAATTCATCTTCTCTGATCTGGGGCTGCACATGGAGTAATATATCGTTAGTTTGGCAAGCGAGCTATTAAAGGGTAATAACCAAGTACCAGCACTCGATTTGGGAGAGTAGCACATACTTAACCATTGAGTGGAAACAATTAATTTATTGGAGGATCTCTGTAACCAATCAGTCATGAGCGCTGGCGCGGGGTGGCAAAGCCCCCGCCGTGTGCGCGGAACCACCTCAATGACACTTTTTGGGCTCAGTGCCTGGAAACGACTGCTCTACGGCCACTCAATAAATACATCCATAATCCTGCCTAATCTCCCACCTTTTCATACCTGCTTTACTAAAAAAAAGAGCAAACAGAAATTCCTGTTCTGATTCGCCTTTTCAAGGTAAGAGCCCTAAATCAGGGTGGAGGATGTGATCCATTTCCAGGAAGAGGAAGATATTGCTCAAGGTTACACGTGTGAAACGTGTGTTGTTAAAACCATACACCTTGGTGCGATTAAAAGGATTGCCTCAATATGAAGCACGCAACAGAAGAGATGTTGGAATGGGAGCTGGTGAGTGTTGCGCTGTGAGAAACAGGCCTGCCATTAAGACTCTACCGGGTGGAACACACATAACATACATGTTACGCAATAAAGGATCAGAGATTAGTTCACACAGACAAACATGTGTTCTAATGTACACTTTGACAAAGTGTCTTAGGGAAGGCAATCCAGTCAACAATGCCTGAAGCAAATCATAAAATCCCAAGTATTTAATTAACATTACTTTGCATAATTCCCTAGAAAATGTGTAAGTCTTGTGCAGACTTGATTTGCAGACACTTTTCTTACGTAACAATCTCACCAACAAGAACTGCGTCTTACCAGAACTTTGAGAACAGCTGGAAACGTGCGAATCCATCAGACTGAAGCTTGGGCATTTGCCTTCCTCTGAAGCAAAACCTTTAAACCCATTATTCTTTTTGCAAGAACTAATAACGTTTTTGTCTCTTCGGCTTAGGACACTAATTGACAGTTTTTTTGTAGGATAGCCCAGATGGAAAAATAAGTACCCCCTTAAAGACCCAACTCCCTTGCTCATCACCCCAGTTTTAAGTCCCTTATTAATTAAACTTTCGCAGAGTTTTTATTAAAAAGATAAAGTCTGCAGCCCCGTTAAACAGAACTAGCCTATTGTCTCTGAAGGTAAAATTTTATTTCCATAAATAAAATGGACTTTTTAATACCATCATCTGAGCCAGAAGGACCTGGGCTTGAGTTCAATACAGGTCCATAATTAAACTATTGTAGTTGCCTTTTTACACTTATTTAATGATCAGTCCACTTGACAAAGAAATTCGGAAATTTGCTTTTTAAAAGCCTTCTGCACAACACATGTTTCATCAGGGTAGTCATAAACATACAGGCTATACAATAGCACTATACAATTGAAACTGCAATGAAAAAAACATTTATAAAATATACATTTTCGACATTATGTATGTATACAGTCCGAATATTGCATCAGAAGAGTTTTAGGAGGGGTGTAGCTTTGAAACGTTGCCTCTTGTTCCTCCCTCTCAGCCTGCACTTTTCACATTATCAAGGGCAGAGCAATGTCACTTAGTGGTAAAATCAAACATTTAAAGAGCTGGTGTTGTATGCACAGCCTCTAAAAACAGGTTGGCCATCATTTGGAAATTCAGCATTCCCCATCTGAGCTAGACATGAATCGCCATCGCTCCATGTCAGGCAAATCACAGCCAATTAAGACGCCTTTACACTTACAAGTCAAGCATCACTTGTTGTGCTGCCCATAATAAGGTTTATGGATATGAAGCAGTTTTGATGGCTGCATTTGCTCTGGAGTTGAATGCTAAACTTTACAGGATACATCGTGTGGGGGAGGGCTTGTGAAAGTCAAATAGAGTACACGTATGCTCTCTCCCTCTTTCTATCTTTTACTGCCCTGAAGAGATTGGCTACGGAAAGTGGTGGAGGCACTAAGCTCCTCCCACGTTCCTAAATTTAAGAGGAACACAACAATTCAGGAGGGCGAAGTATTCCGGACGGATTATCCCCTATTTTTTGGGTCAGTTTTCTGTTTTCTGTTAACGAGTTGTCACTAACACGTTCTGGAATGCCGTGTGAACGGGCAATCTGATTGGCCAGTTAGAACTTAATGATGTATGCCAAATGCGGGAGGACAGCCGCTAAGTGCAGATCCGTAAACAAACATACGTGTTGACAACACTTTCCACCCAGTTTGCCATTTCCGTCAGAACACAATCTAAAACGAAGAACAAACAGTTTTTTTCGAGCGACCACATCCGATTAGAAATCATGCCTAGTTAACACTTCAGCCTCCGTCGGTTGAGATTGTGCGGACACATTATGAAGCAAAATGGCGCTTAACAAGGGTGAAATTAAAAAGAGGGGGAGAAAAAAAAAAGACTTCACTAAAACACAACACAGGAAACCCATTTCCTGTTTTCCAGCATGTACCTGGATTCCTTTTAACTAATTAGAAAGACACAAATCAAGAGCAGCAAGTTGTCTATTTACATAAACGTGCGCCGGTGTTGTGATGTGGATTTTGACGCATTGCTCCTTTGTGCAAACAGCAGCTTATTCCGGCGTCATTTGTGCCACTGTGTCTCCACTGAGCAGACTCATCTTTAAACGGCTCCATTTAAAATGCGATTTGATTATCTGCCAAATTGCTACCAAGTCTTTCCCTCTCTGCAGCTCTGGGACGGGGGGGTAAAAAAAATTAATTAGCATTTGCGCATAAAAAAGAAAGGTCTTTGTTGCATTTTGTTCAAGGCATCCCGGAATGACCAGCGCTTTGAAAGAGTCATCACCCAAACGGCTAGGAGCTAATGGATCCGAGGGGAAGACCGGGGCTTGGCACGCAGGAGAGCTAACAGAGGTCTTTGTGGCGCCGGGAGAACCCACAGGACGAGGCAGGTTTAAATAATCCAAAACTTTTCTTTAATCACAGTTTAGAAAATTGGCTGGGACCTTCGTCGGGAGACAGCTGTTCCGTCCCGTCGCCGGCTAATGACATTCACCCAGGGTTTCCCTTAAAATATTTACACCGTCCCATGGCGCCGCAAATATTGTCCTAGAATGGGGAGATAAGAGGCGAGGAGGTGTGTTCAAGTTCCTCCTAATCAATTTGCTAATTACTGGCGCCGCTGCAGGAGGAGGCTTCAGAGTCCCTCCTGGCGGCCGCATCCCAATAAACGCTGAAAATGTTTATTTACTCCCGGCGCCGGCGGGGATCCTGGAGAGGGATTAGTGCTGAGGCGGACGGGGCGCTGGTGGAGGTCATCCACAGAGAGGCCCCGGGACAGAGGCAGGGTCCCGGGGCCGCCCTGAACACTCAGAGGCTCGGCTAAGACGTGCGCTAGCTGCTGCCTTCGCTCCGGGGGTAGACCGCCACGGAGTGCTACCGTCCACAGGTCAAATTATATTAACTGAAATAAATTATTATTATGTATTATTACCGTCGTGCAAATAAATAAATGTAACGGTAGCCACAAAAATGTAAAGGCGTAAATTATGTACGAGAAATAATAATGTAAAGCAGATACGCACTACACATGCATATATGGAGATGACATACTAATTACCAGTGGAGATTTCCTATCTGCATGGTGGGCTGGCACTGGACTGGGAGGCCAAGGGGTCAAGACAAGGCCAGGCAGTAAGGTTTGGTGGGATGCCCTCTGGCATATGGTGACCCCCACTTCCTACCTCTTGGATCAGGGGGGAACCTGTCACAGGGCACAGGCCCTGTCGCCTCTAGGGCTAGGGGCAGAAGCTGTTCTGGAAAGAGCCTCTCTCTCTCTCTCTCTCTCTCTCTCTCCCCCCCTCTTTCTCTCTCCAAACCGAGTACAGGGTGTTGGAGGGGGAGGGATTAGTGGTGGGCTTTACAGACTGTATGAAATAGGAAGTACAACAAGCAACTTCTTCCCCATAACTGGTGGACATGGTACACACAACTGCCAGTAACCGCCCGCTGCCCATTCTCTCTTCGTAAGAATAACCAGCAGCTAGCCAGCTGTCGGGGTTGATTCATGAGACAAAGCACAACCTCATCCAGGAGTATATCAGCCCTTAATAAATGGGGCCGCCTGCATCTGTCCCTGCTGCCCCTAGTGGCCAAACTCCGCCTTCCCAGCAGGAAATTAGCTTTATGGACAAACCAAAAAAAGGATCAGTTTATCCCTTTCTAAATAATTGGAAGCCCCGACAACGTTCTAGACTCGCAAACAAATCAACAACGAAACCAAATTCATTTTCATGTAACACCTCCATCTCTTTATTCTTTTATGGTTTCCCCCCTTTATACGACAACAAATAATCATAACACACAATTTGTCTCTTTATGTGCCTCCAGTGTGTTCCTGTGACGAGCTCAAAGCCCGCTGCCCCCCGGTCCCCGCGGTGCCGTCGAGCACGCCGCGACGCACACACAATCCTACCGAGGGTTGGGGGCGAAAACAAAAACACCGGAGAAAAACCTGTTGCTGTGACATTCTGTTCCTCTCACCCCGACGCACGCCTGGCTCCACGGGCCGGCGGGCGGGGGGGGGGGGGGGGTGTTCAGATCACCATGGAGACGGCTCACTGCCTCCCAGACTCCCCGGGGGGGAGGGGCCAGGTTGCCAACCGCAGCCGAGGGGAGGGGTGGGGGAGAGAGAGAGAGACAGAGACAGAGACAGAGAGCGAGAGAGAGAGAGAGACAGACAGAGAGAGAGAAGACACCAGGAGTCTAGAGGAGAGGAGGTGATGAGAGGAGAGGAGAGGAGGTTTAAGGAGAGGAGAGCAGAAAAAAGAGGAGCTAATACCTAAAAAGATGTGCAATAAAGTACCTCTTTATACTTACGGGCTTACAGGGAGTAATTTTAATTTATCATTATTGGAGATGCCCAGCCTTGCAGGGGATCCATCTGGTGAAGCGAAGCTCGCTGCTGTTCCTGTTTGTTCCTGTGGATTTGAAAATGCTCCATCCCTCCCAAAACAGGGCTGCCCATTAAAATTCCCTCAATAACTTTATTACTCTAAAATAGCGCATTTGGGTGCATTCTCTTTTGCCATCTCCTGTGTGTTCATTACGGAAGGCCGTCCAATTTGGAAGGAGCTACGCCGCCGACACGCACCGCAAAGCGCCAGAGCTTCACGCTTTCGTGTTATAGTTTCAATCTGTTGTAAATTCATTTTTATACAAACAACATGTTCCTCCTCCATTAATGAATCATTTAAGCACGACTCTGTGTAGAAGCACAGCTTCTGCAGACTTTACGCTCCATACAGCTGAGGAGAATATTTAAATAAAGGCGATAAAATGACTTTGGTATAGGCAGTTTTCACCAGCTTTGTCACAAAATGACTTTGGTTCCAATTGGGGACAAGGTGCATCATGGGAAGAAGGTGTTGTGTTCTCAGGGCTGTTTATAGTAAGAGAAAATGAATGTCATGGACTGAAACTCCCCTAGAAAGCTATATTTTTTTACATTGACAAGTAGATAAAATACAATTTATCACTGATTAACAACTTTTTAATTAATAGTATTACTCATTAATGACTTATTTTATGACTGCTGCTCTCAGGCTGGGATGGAACTCGACGTAATGGATACTTGAATAAAACTCGAATCTGAGAGGTGCAGTTTTCAGAATCCTGCCAAAAGGCTGATGCAACAGTAATCTGGCCCATCGACTGCCGTGGGCCACGTTTTTTTTTATTTCCTAACCTTTATAGAAAGAAAAAAACGGCAGAAAATGACAGTAGAGGGGCTCAGAACATCTGTTTGTGCGTAACTCATCTTTATGTGACAGAGTGCCACCGGAAAGGCATTACAGTCAACAAGACAAAAGCCTGCCTTATTTTAAGCTATTAGCTCTTAGTAGCGCTTGCATGCTTGTGCTATCCCCCCCCCCGCGACCATTCCGTTCTAAGCCAACTTTCTCCCCGACAACAAGGGTAGAATACGATGTGTTTACTACGAGTCCTCCACCAGGTATTTCCATGCATTAGGAAAACTTGGATCGGCCGTCGCATAACATTATCGACGCATGACAAGACTGCACACGTTCTGCGTAGCATATTTCTGCGTGCGGTTTTTAGCGACGACATGCTACGCCTGCTCTTAGTATATAAACAGGCCGTTGGATTGACATTAAAAACAACACGGTTGAACAACAACCCCAAGTGCCTGGCAATTTGTTGGATGAGTTAATTGGTCACTGGTTGAGCCAATTCCTTTTAATGCTTGTTTTTGGAGCACACCCAAAGCCCGGCAGCTTGGCCCGCAGCTGTAAGCCAACCGCTCCTTCAAGGACTTTGTTGTTCTGGACGCCCAGCGGGAGAAACAACGTCTCTGACAGCTTTTAGTATTCTACTTTAATTTGACTTTTCAATCAGCTAAACTTCTTCATTGGCACACTCCATTCACAGTCGTGTTCCTGGCCACGGGACCACAGAGAAGAGGACTAAACATGGAAGATAAAGAAATAATGAAACATACCCAAGGAGAGTTTCCCACAGGGCATGCTAATGAGGTGAAATCAGACATTACTGATTGGATTAAAATGCTAAAACAGAGGCCAGGTCGTTTATCTGAGGAGGTACTCAAGATGGATCGACCACAAAGGCCGGTAAAAATGAAAAAAAGCGATATATACATAAAAACAGACACACTTTAAATCTGAAACTTGGCAAAACACAACCACTTCCCCTTGAATCCAGGATGAGTTGAAGGAACTCAAAGAGAGAAAGAAAGAAAGAAACTTCTGGGAGTGTGTGTGTTGGGGGGGGGGCGTGGTCTACCCAGTGCCATAGGTGAGGCGGTCAGAGAGCCTGCAGGTGTC
>NC_082382.1:25532279-25544779 GCF_031168955.1 Gadus macrocephalus
TAACAAATGTATTCTTAACATCAAGGCGGAATATCATTTATTAATGCATAGGCTACTTGTCTACTGCATATCAATTCTTATAAATGTTGTTTCACTTTTGAAACGTCAAACTTTCGAATTTCCCCCGCCAAAGTTCGGGAGACGTCAAGAGAAATGTTTAATGCTTTGCACCGCCGGTTTTCCTCAAAATTCATAACAATAAACAACATCCGACCAAAGATATTCTAAATAATGGAGCGGAGGAAGCCCAAGACAACAGCTTCAAAAGGTAAATACCCTTTTCCTACCATCTGTGGAGGCACGTGGGATAGCGGTCTTTGTGAGCGCGGGGTGGAAAGGGAAATCAGGGGTTTTGGCGCAGACAATGTCAGCATTTCAATAAAAAATGGAATCAGGGCCCCACTGTTTACTTCCCCTACCTCGACTCCCAGAGTGGTTCCTAAATGTGTCATAAATAGCAGCGGAAAACCGGAAGGAGAGGAGTGAGATAAATAGGGCCCGCACCTCAGGAACACTTCTGTTTTTGAGGCAAACGGAGCAAGTGTGAGTAAGACTGTCAGGGCCCATCTGTAGGGGCCACCACAACCATCCTGGCTGATTTGAAATTAGACAAATACTTCTGTCGCAGTCTCTCTTACTCTGCCTGCTGCCTGTCTGTGTGTCCCTGTCGCTCTGTCTACCTGTCTCTCTGGCTTTGTCCCTGTCTGTCTGTCCCTGTCTCTCTGTCTGTCTGTCTGTCTGTCCGTCTGTCTGTCCCTGTCTCTCTGTGTCATGATCTGTGTCTGTCTGTCTGTCTGCCCCTGTCTGTCTGTCTGTCTGTCCGTCTGTCTGTCCCTGTCTCTCTGTCTTCCTGCCTGTCTCTCTGTCTGTCTGTCTGTCTGTCTGTATGTCCCTGTCTCTCTGTGTGATGATCTGTGTCTGTCTGTCTGTCTGTCCCTGTCTCTCTGTCTTCTTGTCTGTCTGTCTGTCCCTGTCTCTCTGTCTTCCTGTCCGTCTGTCTGTCCCTGTCTCTCTGTCTGTCTCTCTGTCTGTCTGTCTGTCTGTCTGTCTGTCTGTATGTCTGTCTGTCCGTCTGTCCCTGTCTCTCTGTATGATGATCTGTGTCCGTCTGTCTGTCCCTGTCTCTGACCATCTGTCTCTCACAACCAACCTCACTCAGAAAAACAAAAGGCCACATAAATACAAACACTAAAGAATGCAGGATGAGCTTCATTTGGTTCCCATCTCTGTGCCAGACATTTACAGTTAAACAACGACACGATGCATTAAGAATCAGAACCAGGACATGGCCTGCAGCAGAGAGTAGTGTGGTGGGGCGACAGTGGGCTATAGCTTAAGGTATAGCATAGCACACACACACACACACACACACACACACACACACCACACACACACACACACACACACACACACACACACACACACACACACACACACACACACACACACACACACACACACACACACACACACACACACAGCGAGCGCGAGGGCAGAGCTGTGGTGTCGCAGGTGATTTAACGGTTGTCACGGCAGCACTGAAAGTGTACCGAGACAGTGTCCCCGTCAAAGCTAATATTTGTGATGAATCACCGTCATGTGATGGGCTCCGCGCTAATAGGCATGCAGAGATCTACCGCGAGCCCCGGGTTGGCTAATGAGCATATTCTAGTGGACGTGTGATGTCACTCCACGGCTTGGCTGGGGGGGGGGGTTATTGAAGTGGCGTTCATCTCTGGATCTGATCGCCCGATAACCGGAGGAACCTGTTGGATGTTGGTTCCTTTGTGTTGCTTCCAGCACGGTTAAGCTGTTCAACGTGACATTCACACGGCCATTAGAGCGTTCCTCTGGCCAGGTAAATCAAGGTGCGCTGGGCGTTTAGAGCCGGAAATGGTGCAGCCGGCTTTATGGTTCATCAGGAAGGTCTGAGCCCCGCTGTCGTCAGGGAGTCAATGAGGTGATCACTACTGCTCTGAGTTTGGTTTTGTTTTCATTTAGTTTAGTTTAGTTTTCTTTGGTGTCTGTGTGTCGACCTGTCTGTCTGCCTGCCAGCCTGCCTACTTTCTTACCTGTCTGTCTGTCTGTCTGTCACTCGGTCGGTTATCTGTTGCTGTACAGTGTGTGGTGTCGTATCATTGGCTGGGCCTGTTGTTGTACAGTGTGTGGTGTCGTATCATTGGCTGGGCCTGTTGTTGTACAGTGTGTGGTGTCGTATCATTGGCTGGGCCTGTTGTTGTACAGTGTGTGGTGTCGTATCATTGGCTGGGCCTGTTGTTGTACAGTGTGTGGTGTCGTATCATTGGCTGGGCCTGTTGTTGTACAGTGTGTGGTGTCGTATCATTGGCTGGGCCTGTTGTTGTACAGTGTGTGGTGTCGTATCATTGGCCCACTCCAGTAGCTCAGCAGAAGCACTAGCGTACGTGTTTCCACCTGACGCCCCGCTGGTCCGAGCGCTGCCGTGTGTCTCCTGAAGACAGACCGGGCCTCACACCAGACCAGCCCCCCTGAGACCCAGAGAACCAATGAGGAGCCACTGCCTCCGACCTGAGGCCCAACGAACCAATGAGGAGCCACTGCCTCCGACCTGAGACCTAGAGAACCAATGAGGAGCCACTGCCTCCGACCTGAGACCCAGAGAACCAATGAGGAGCCTCTGCCTCCGACCTGAGGCCCAGAGAACCAATGAGGAGCCACTGCCTCCGACCTGAGACCCAGAGAACCAATGAGGAGCCACTGCCTCCGACCTGAGACCTAGAGAACCAATGAGGAGCCACTGCCTCCAGCAGGGCCCTCTGCCTCCAGGAGGGGCCTCTGCCTCCAGGAGGGGCCTCTGCCTCCAGGAGGGGCCTCTGCCTCCAGCAGGGCCCTCTGCCTCCAGCAGGGCCCTCTGCCTCCAAGAGGGCCCACTGCCTCCAGGAGGGGCCTCTGCCTCCAGGAGGGGCCTCTGCCTCCAGGAGGGCCCTCTGCCTCCAGCAGGGCCCTCTGCCTCCAGGAGGGCCCTCTGCCTCCAGGAGGGGCCTCTGCCTCCAGCAGGGCCCTCTGCCTCCAGGAGGGCCCTCTGCCTCCAGCAGGGCCCTCTGCCTCCAGCAGGGCCCTCTGCCTCCAGCAGGGCCCTCTGCCTCCAGGAGGGGCCCTCTGCCTCCAGCAGGGCCCTGCTGGAGGCAGAGGGCCCACTGCCTCCAGGAGGGGCCTCTGCCTCCAGGAGGGGCCTCTGCCTCCAGCAGGGCCCTCTGCCTCCAGGAGGGCCCTCTGCCTCCAGCAGGGCCCTCTGCCTCCAGGAGGGCCCACTGCCTCCAGGAGGGGCCCTCTGCCTCCTCTTGTAATCCAGCTAAGTTGCGCCACCAAGGAAGCCCTCGACTCTACGCCATCCACTCATGTGCGCCCTCCTTCCTTCTCTCCTCCTTCCTTCTCTCCTTCCCTTCCCAGCGGGCGAGTCAGCCACCGTATTTTATTCCCAGCCGCCCATGCCAATGTAGATTTACAAACGGGCCTATAAAACCTGGAGACCGCAGAAAAGCAAAAGTCACTGATCTCACAATTACTTAGCCCCCTCGGCTGAGAGAGAGAGAGAGAGAGAGAGAGAGAGAGAGAGAGAGAGAGAGAGAGAGAGACAGAGACAGAGACAGAGAGAGAGAGAGAGTTCACCGTTCCTGTCTGTTTCGCGGCTCGCGGCTCGACGGAGGAAACCAAAGAAAGAGCCGAACCCGCACTCCGATCAATGTCCGACCAATTTGTCTCGTCGGTATCACACCGAATTCCATCACATTCAAGCAACACTCGATGGTTTGGGTTATTTTCTTTCACGCGCCAACCCCCCCCCCCCCCCCCCCCGCACTCTCTCCTCCCCCTCTCTCCCTCCCCATCCTTTACACCCCCCCCCCCCACCCCCCTTCAAAACACAGCCTCCGCCAGAGCCCTCAATTGCTTGTTTAACGTGACACATAATTACTGTGGAAATATTTGTGTATTTTGTACGAGTGCCATGGCTGCCAAGTCCTCCCGGGCTCCCAGTGCAGCCAGGAGCCCTGATTAAAACAAGATGCTTCATTTGGGCCAGCTTTGGAGAAATCACTCCCAGAGAACGGCCTCCCTCTGCCAAGGCCTCTGCTGGCCGGGCCGGGCCGCGTGCGTGCGTGCATGCGTGCGTGCGTGCGTGTGTGTGTGTGTGTGTGTGTGTGTGTGTGTGTGTGTTCAGAGTGGGATGCATTGTGCTGTGTAATGGAGTTGGTTAGTGGTGGTTGTTTTTAGGTTGGTTTGATTATTGTATCATTTGTTTATGTTATCTATCTCATCTGTTTGCCTGTGGTTCTATCTTTCGGTCGGTGTATCTATTCACTCTGTATCTATTCTGTTCATATTTGGTGGATATTGGGTGTAGATGAGACCCGCCAGCACCACATATGTTGCATATCGTTACGTTTTTGCACAGAAGGGTTTGTATCTGTTTAACTGAAGAGCTGCAGTTGACCAGCTCTCTGGTTGTGAACAGACTGAGGTCATTCACAGCTACTGAAAGCTGCTGTATTTCTACTCTTCAGTAACGCGGCTATCACTTCACGACAGGATGCACCCATTGAAATACAACGTCTTCTGTCCCCCTCTGTGTCTAGTGTCCAAAAGGCTCTCACTGATCCCCTTCAGTTCCATCATGTGTTCACCTGTTACGTGTTCACCTGTAACGTGTTCACCTGTAACGTGTTCACCTGTGTTAGATTTCAGCTTATTTCTAAACCTTGTTGAGACATAACAATGGCAGAATGTTGGGGAACACCTTGTATCAGTATGAGAGGCCCTGGCCTGTCCCTAGACTAGAAATGTGAACAACAGAGAGACACTGAAAATACACCAACATTCTACACCTGCAACGTGTTCACCTGTAACGTGTTCACCTGTAACGTGTTCACCTGTAGTGTCTTCACTGGCTCTCGGTGAGGAGGCTGATCAAAGCGCACACTGAAGTATCGAGGACCGGGGATTAACGTCACAAATACCATGAGGAAGGCGCTTTAAAAACAGGTTCCTACAGACGGACTGAGGGGCAGAGGAGAGTCCTTCACCCCGGGGTGAGTCTCCTCCGGGGGAGAGTCTCCCCTGGGGGTGAGTCTTGATCCTCCTCTGGGGGGGGGGGGGGGAGAGAGGAGGGTCAGCTGGGCTGACCTTCAGGCGGGCCGCTGGCGTTCCTGCGACGGGGATCCTTTGATATTTACTGACAGTTTCAATTAATGGAGACGGGAAAAGAAGACCCAAACGCCGGGTGAACTTTGCAGAGTCTGCGCCGTTGCATCTTTGATGTGTGTGTGTGTGTGTGTGTGTGTGTGTGTGTGTGTGTGTGTGTGTGTGTGTGTGTGTGTGTGTGTGTGTGTGTGTGTGTGTGTGTGTGTGTGTGTGTGTGTGTGTGTGTTGGGGGGGGGGGGGGGGGGTTGAGGAGTCTGGCCTCGGCAGCAGCCTGGCGACAGACACACACTTTTTTTTCTCCATCCATTCTGGGTTCTAAACGGCTGTCATCAACGGTAGTGGATTCTAGCTGTTTACTATCTAGGAGAGGCTTCGTTCCAACGCGGCTTTCAGACTACAGATGGAGGTAATTAGGGAGGGTTAACCAGTCATCTTGGTGATGATCTCCACGAGGCCTACAGGTATGGCTGCAGACATCGGGGATCGAACCCGGAGCCGGTCGGATGGAGAGTGGACTGCAGTGTTCACCCCCCTGGAAGCACAGTCCACATCAGGATGGCCGGTGGTCAGGTTCGGTTCTGTGCAGTTGGGGCCAGCTTCATGTAGATCGGGGCCTCATTCCGGTTATTGAAAGCAAATGATCATCATTCGATTTCCAAAACCGTGCCACTGGTTTGTCCTGAATGACAAATGAAGGTGGTGCTTAATGAAGGACTGGAGACGCACGCGTCCACAACCGTCTCCTATATAACCCTTATGAATATTTAAGATTCTTTAATTCTGTATATAATTGTGCACTAAGGCTTTGCATCTCTATAGACTTCACAAATAAAGTGTGCAATGGAAGAGACGGTCCTGGCTATATTCCATTAATCATTGAAATTAATTAACTGGTGAAAATACGGGGACATGGTATGGATGTGATCCATCGGGGAGCTGGAGGAGTTGTCTCCAACACGTCCTTTCTGTATGGGAAGGTGTAATTAAAATGAAGCGCCTGACTAACAAACGCCTCTAAGAGTTTCTTCATGTCGCCCGGTGTTACTGCCTCCTGAAAAATGCAATTGATTTTTGCAGCGACGTGAAAGACGGGGTAATGTGTGTCACCCTCACGCATCACCCTCACGGTTCAGATACTTCAGACCAGCAGGATAACAAGACTGCCTAAGTGTTTTTGAATGATCATATCTATAATATATATTATCCAAACAGAATCTTTACGTTTACTTTCTTATTTTACACAACATTCAAATGAGGTGTGAAAATCTACGTAAATAGATATATGTAAAAATATATGAATCAATACACGCCGACACCAACCGCACACTGCTAACACGCACGCCGACCGCCAACCGCGTAGCATCGGGAGCAGGAAGTGGAGAGCAGGAAGTGGAGGGCAGGAAGTGGACGCTTTAGCGGGCCTCGCGGCTTCCTGCGGGCGGGAGCGTGGACGTGCGCTGGAACCCGGTGTCGCGCTGGAAATCCTCCGTCAGACGGAACAAAGTGGGACCGCGTCGATCCTCCGTCTTGTTTTATATGATGGCTCGAAATAAATGAACTTTAAATGGAACCTTGGCAGGGACAGCGAGGCCTATTGATCGCCCCGAGCTGGGAGCTGAAGTTTAAGGGCACAGCTTTCCCGGGGGGCCGGGGGGGGGAGGGGGGGGGGCGGAGAGGGCGGTAACTGGAGTAATGAAATTGATTAGGAGAGGGAGGGTGACAAGCTAGTGGAGTCAAGCCCTTGATGTAAGGAAACAAGAGTGCTATCTAATTGGGGTGTAATACGGGTCTTTAGATGACATTAAGCACAGATGTGGTGGTGGAAGGGAGAGGGAACGAGAGAGAGAGAGAACGAGAGAGAGAGAGAGAGAAGCCACCCTCCCTCCCCCCTCCCGGATTGAGCCAAGATAATGTGCCGTTGGTTGTTGGTTATTTTTTAATTACCGGGCCTGTCTCATTGCATTATCAGAGTCCTGTTTGACAGCAGAAGGTCAGTGAATCCGTGTGGGCTTTTATTTTATCCACTCCCCACTTCCACCCCCCCCCCCCCCAAACGTCTCAATGTATGGGCGTTGACTTTCCCCATCAATCCCCCCAGGGCCACCCGTCGGCCCCCGCTCCCCCATTAGGGGCTCAGGGCCCCGGGTCCCCGGGTCCCTGGCGGACCCCGGCACGGAGCCTGCTCTTGGGTGGGGGGGGGGGACCACACGGAGGTACGGTGTCCTCCTCTCTGGCAGGGGGCCCGTCCTACACAGCCCCATCCATCCCCGGGGGGCCGGAGCTGTCTCCGACCAGCAGGATGGCCAGAAGTTACTGTGCATTACAAGCACTTAGCGCGGCCATACCAAGGTTCACCTCTGAGTTCCAATCCCAGGCCAGAACAGGGGGCTGCGAGGCCGTCATTAAAAAGCCATTACACGGCCATATTTCATACGGCGGTCCCTCCCGTGTCTCAAGGTGTTAAAAGCTCGATGTATATTTCCTGCGTCCCGGGCCGGCGGGCCACGGACGGCGTGCGGCCTCTCGCTGCAGTCATTGACCTTGGCCCCGCCAGCCTTCATTAGCTTTTAGACACTTATCAGTCATAACCGGGTTTGTCCTCTCGGCTCTGCTTCCTCCTTCGCTTCACTTAGGCTGGCAAATAATGGCTGAAATCCATTTATCTGCCATTTCCAACAAGTGCGTGACATTAACAAATTATCTGCTTTTCGCTAAGTATGGCCAAGGTACCCTCTAAAGGATTCACCACTCCGGTAGTCAAGGTCGGGGCTTTTTAGAAACTGCCCTTTTTTATTTTTCCGACCCGGTCTATTTTCTTTCCTTCCTCGTCTTTAAATATTCATTCAGCTTTTGCATGCTGAGCTGAGATTTTATGAGCACTTTCAGCCGCATTTCTCCCAACACCCAGTGTTTATTCGGTTTTGATTATTTATGCCCCACTCTAACTTTATAACTCACATCCCTAGGAAAACATTGATCCAAGAGGCAGATGAATCTAATTAGGACCCTTTCCTCCCTGCTGGATATTGACTTGTTTTGAAAGGTGCCTCTCCATTTCAAGCGAATGTCTCCGAAATGCTCGCGCCCAATCTCTTAAAGGAAAACTTTGGACTGCTAATGATACATGAGAGATGTTTAGTCCATAAATGCATTCCCCATATAGATCTAAAGTAGAGCGGATCATAATGCATCATGCCCGATACCCCAGGGAGGCTGGACCAGGCGCTCTTCTAATAACAAAGCAGTTACATATTATTCCTATAAATACAGCGGCTCTCTCTGGTGTGGATCTAAGTTACTCCCAGTTAACAGACGAGGGCAGTGGTTAGGAACCATCTCTCTCCACCTAGGAACCCGGGGGCCCGGTTAGGAACCCGAGGGCCCTAACCGGGTTGCCCCCGCGGACGAGGCGGGCCCCGGCAGCGTCACAGACCGAGACCGCGTACCGTGGCTCCCGGAGAGAACGCCATCTTAGCGAAGAAAAACCCTGTGGTGTTGACATAAGAAGACGGACCTCGTTTCGCTAGAACTTAGAACATAAACGCTAGAACATAGAACATAAACGCTAGAACATAGAACATAAACGCTAGAACATAGAACATAAACGCTAGAACATAGAACATAAACGCTAGAACTTAGAACATAAACACTAGAACATAGAACATAAACGCGAGACGGAACAAGGAGACGGAACAAGGAGACGAAACAAGGAGTTAGTAGTTAGAGTCCATCTCGTCCCATTTGTCTCTGGTCGTCGACCTCGCTCCCTTGGTGTCCGGGCGCTTGTTCGACAGAACAGAGCGTCTTCGTTTCTCATGAAAAACCTTTTCCGCTCTGACCCGATTCTAGACCATTCTGTGGCGTTGATTCCTGTTTAAAGCGGTCATGATTATTTTATTTTGTAGCGTTAATGGAAGTAAATTTCAGTGGAGGGGATGGGGTCGGCGAGACATTTGCAATTCATATTCCCTGACGTGATCGCATTAGGAGTCTGTTCTGTCATATTAGATTAATGCGCCGTGTTTTCCTTAAAACAGGATTCAAATATGAAAACCGACGGAAATGAGGCTATTACACAGAATTATAATTTTTTTATAATCTACTCAAGGAGGAGGGGGGAAAAAGACGAAGTGCTCAGAAACGCGAGAGATCAGGATTCAGCAACATTTGTAATCAGTGTTGGGCTGCAGAAAGCAGTGGCCTGCGTCTTTGTTTGACGGCACAATGCCAGGGCACAGAACACAATTAACACGAGTGGCTTCTAGGCCCGCGTTATAAAGTCCATATGTTGGAAACATTAACCACTGTGTCAGATATATGTTTACGCGCAGGGCATTTAAATTAGCCCGCTTTCGGCTCTTTCTAACAATGCCTTTCTGGAGGGGGGCGGGAGGGGGAGGAACGGGGATAAATGATTGAGCCACAGCCATCGTCAGTGAGACCGGGCACGAGCAACCCCTCCGTCTCACAGAGTGCAGTCCCTCAGTGGTTTTAGGTATCTTATAAATGTTCCTTTATCATTAAGTAATCATAAAGTTTAATGCCCGGTACTTAGTTTTAACAGGTACGTGCAAATTAAAGCATAAATAATGTACAAATACAAGCTCGAATACTGATAGTCTGAAGAGTTAAGTGTTAAAAAATCAAATCAAAGTCACACACTTTTACTTTAGCCTAGTACTCTTACGCTCTGCGGAGCACTGTGTGTATTTATATATTTATGTGTATAAATATTCAATAATATCAAATCACATCGAATAATGCACCTTTGTATTTAAATATTAATGTATAGGCTTATATTAGGGTTTCACATGATGTCACACACATTCGGGTCAGCCATCTTTATCCATCCATCAAAACATAGATCTATATATATAGCACTCGGCATTTGTATAATATATATAAAACAACCCATGTAGAATTTCCATGTATTACGTGGAGGTTTCCAATGACCTCGCCTGGACAGGTAACTTTACGTCAGGTACTTAACATTACATACTACCCCGCCCCCTCCACCGCTGGCCCGTCCCGTCCAGAGCCCCGCTAAGGCCGTCCTCATGTCGCAGAGTGAGGCATTAGTCAAAGCACGCGGGCCAACTCCCTCCGTCTATGGGGTATTTTACCTTGTGAAAACACCCTGGAAAGGCACAGCGGGCTCCTTAGTCAATGTCAATAGCCGTTTTTGGAACAAAGTGCATGTGTAGTGGAGTCAGCCGGCTCTCCAATTCCGCCGTCGGCCATTTAGCCTGACCGTGGGTGACGGTGAATTAAAAAGAGGGGCCTTTATGTTCGACCCTGCAGAGCAAAGGGCTACATCCATAACTTATGGAGACAGCGAGGCCATTAGCCGCCGCGGCTAGGCCACCTTTACATAATACGATGCGGGGTAATCGCAGCGGAGTCCTACTGCACCGGGGGTAGAGGGCGCCTATCCCTATGCAGATCTGGAGTGCAGGAGTCAGCACCAGAAATGATAACACAGCCACCGCGCTGCCGGGTCCAGGCCCCGCTATTGATTCCGTTACCACTACTTCGACATGTTTCCGCCCGATATTATTGGCTGTAAATGAGTCGGCAGATTCCTCGGATAAGATCGTATCGTATGAAGTCCATGGACGGGGGGGGGACGGGGGGGGGCTGGAGACGGATCGCACACATGTGACTGCGCAACACGCGGACAAATAAAAAATTGTCAGCGAAAGAAAAAAAAAAAGCAAAGTTATTAATCCCGAACACCGGCCGTTTCTTTTCATATCTTTCCTTTTTTTCTTTACCTCAAAGAACGAGGAACACATGGGCCTCGGGCGGGATGCCGTGAACACACGAAGCGACGTTCCAACGACAAACTGCTCTCAGCTGGAATCAGGGGGGGGGGGGGGGGGGACGGACATGAGCTGTGGTCGGATCCAGATCCGGGAGGAGGAAGAAGGGGGGGGCGGCAGTTCCACGGGCCACACAGTAGTTGCCCATCACACACACACACACACACACACACACACACACACACACACACACACACACACACACACACACACACACACACACACACACACACACACACACACACACACGCACACACGCACACACTGTGTGCATCTGCTCTGTGAACTCTGCTGTATGTGTGCCGTCGCTGCCACTATGGATCTGCCTGGTGGGGGGGGGGCGTTCTGGGAGGGAGGGGGGTCTGTTGTGGGGGGGGGGGGTCGTTCTTTAACCGGCGTCTAACTCCTGAACCCGTTATGTCGGATCCGATGACACCCCGCTCTGCTTTGATTTACATATGTCCGAAAACGCTTACGCCCGCGATTAAGCGAGTTGACGATATCAAAGAAGGACGCTGCTGCAACGCCGTCCGTCTTTGAAAGGGATGAGCCGGGAAGGCCGGACAGACGGACTTCTCTTCGAATTACCTTAATGCCTCCAAAAGGGTCAAGCCAATAATGAATTATTGATAAGCATCATATGGATCTAACACCGTGGCTCCACATGCCTATTAGAGGCTGCGCTCCATGCATTTAGCCGGCTTGGAGCGGCTGCCTTGAACATCACTCTTAACTTCGTTTTTTTTTTTACTTCTACCCATTAGCTGTTAACAATGACGGACTCCGGGCCGCTCACGTTCCCAGCAAAGATCCAACGGCCGAGTCGGATGGAGAAGATCTTCTGTCATTCACTGAACTCTGTTCTTCCTCCTCCCGCCTGCCTCCCAAGGCGAAGGGGGAGTGCATTTAGGATTATTTTATATATATCTACTGGGAAATTAGTACGAGGGGAAAGAGTCTTTCAGGTGGAATGACGGTCAGATGAAAATTGAGAAGTTTGGAAAAAAAGACTGAAATCTAATTGTGCCAATCCCCCGAGGGTTAATATTGAACTATTGTATAAAAAGGTCCATGATATCCCATCTATGATTTATTGCTAGATTCCAGTCATTTTCAATACATTACAGTTTCCAAATTGTGTTTAAATTGAGTGTAGAAGAGAAGAGGCCATTAGGAGATGCAGAAATGAAGATTATATTTAAATATTCATGCCCTCGGTACCTTATTATTGAATCTCTACACTAACAAAATCAATATTAAGTGCAGTTTGACATAAATTTATTTATGAATTTCGACTTTCTAAGTACTCGTTTTTTCACTCAAAAAGGACAAGTATAATGCTGCAATGATATCAAAACAGAGTGTCAGGGTGCATTAGGCTCCGACTTTATGAACCAGCACATAAAACTCCAGAGCATCCCTCACCAAAGTGCTTACTGCACACAAATGTCGCTTTTTACAAACATCAGTCATTTCACCGCTCGGCGGTCGCCCTCGTGA
>NC_082382.1:25549779-25579779 GCF_031168955.1 Gadus macrocephalus
CTAAGTATCTGTCTGGGTGAGAATAAATAAATCAAATACACACTTTTTCTTTGTGCAGAGGATGACGCCTGATGTCGTGTTTGTGGAGAGCGTGCGGTTCTCCGGAAAACACGACAAGCTTTCTGAACTCGTATAAATAAATCAAAAGTTTTCAATTAGCTTCTTGTGTCTTTTCGGTGAAATCAAATGCTTCGTCACTTCTCTGCAGGGAGGCGGTTCCTGGGGGGTGGGGGTGTTATATTTTAATTCCCAGGTGAATTTCTCCCTGTCTGAATTATTCTTAAATTCGCCAACATGGACACGTGCCAGAAGTGATTTTGCTGTAAACACGGAAATGATTTCTAACATGCATTGTGTAGAGAGAGAGCGAGAGGAAAAGCACCATAAAAAATTTAGCTTCACAAGACAAGTGGAATAAAAATGCGTGCTGAAACAAGGAAAAGAACCTCGACATTCACAGTTTTTACATTAATAATGGAGGCTTTTCCGGGACTAACATCGCTGTTCCCTCTTCTGTCTGACTGCTGCCATCCTTGCCCCCATTTTGTTATTTCTAGAGATTTGTGAGAATAGAGGCATCTTGTTTTTGGTTGTTGCTGTACTTTGTCTCTCTGCACACGGTGCCCGAGTGTCCAACGCACACATGTCTGCTGTGTGTTTCCACGTTTCAGGGCAGCAGGGCAGCACTTTGATTTAAATTATCTACAGCTATTTGTTTGCTACGCGCCGCGCGGTACAACGGGCCAACGTCTCCGGCTGCTTCCGAGCGAACGGAGAATAGAACATGAGGGGAAGCACGTCATCAACTCCTCAACTGTCAAATATTCGGCGGTTGAACCATATTCCTTTAATCCATGAAATAAAATAACGCAAACATGGGGATCAAATTCAGTTTTTTTTGTGTTGGAAGTTTTGGTTAAACATTAGTGTCAATAAAACCCATCATAGTTATTATATAGTAAAGATACAGGATTAAATGTCGAAATGTGTGATTGCGTCAGATCTCGTGGCCATCAGTGATGAGCTGTAGTGTTGACGTGATGCTGTGGGAGGCTGACAAATTCTCGGCTTCATCAAGCTGACAGCAGCTAGCATGACCTGCACTGTGAACTCCGCTAACACAAACTGACACTGTGGGTCACACCGAGAACAGACAAATAGCTTTCACTTTCTTTTTTTTCCGACCGGTATTTTCCGTGGTTCCTGTTTACGCGGCAATTATATTCTTAGGTCTTTACGTGTTGGTAGTCGACTGACCCCTTTAAACTTATATTTACCAAGCTGGAACTGTTAATGAAATGTTCTTTTTAATTAGGACGTTGGTGAGGGTGGGAGATCTGAGAGCTCTGTGTTGTTGTGGCTGTGTGGGTGACTGAAGGGTGCAGATCCACAGTCCTCAGATAAAACGCTAATATCTTAATTAAGACTTGGCGCGGCGGCTGTTAGCAGTCGCCGCGGACGCCATTTTCTTGAACCCGTGCCATGGGCGGTGCACAGAGCATAGTAATATTCACCACGCAATGAATCAATAAAACAATATCATAATTTCTTCTTTTGTTGTTTTGTTTTTTAGGAGCAGGTCGTTTTTCAGGCTTGACTGATTGAAAGTGGTCGGACTACTCAAGGTAACAACTGTAAAGGAGTGTGGGGGGGGGGGGGGTACTTCAGTGCCTGTATAATGCAGTCCTTGGCAAGCACTCTCATTGTATTAGGTACATTAGGGCGGAAATGTGCACTAACTTAAAAATGCTCATGTGAAAAAACATGGAATGTATTAAATTAATGGTCTCTTTTGCCTGAGGGCAGTAATGAAAAGGGACCCCCAATGAGTTCATTTTGCACGGCATTGGTTGTGGATTCAACGCTCTAATTGAATTTCAATGTAAGTTTTACAAAGTCTTTATTACAGTAACTCTTGATGTAAATCGCATGTGATCCGTCTCGGGACCCTACCCCATTAAGGCGTTTGCCCCGTGACGTGTGTGCGCTGTTCCCACACCTCTCTACCCATCCCTGTTGTCACCTCTCCTCTATTGTCTGTTCACGCTGATAACCAGGCGAGGTTTTACACTTTAGGCAACATTATGGGGGAGAAAAGGCAGCTTCTTAAAAAGGAGTAATTGCTCGTCTTGCCAGCAGCCAGGGGAAGGGGGAGACAGCTAAAGTATACGGAGCACACACACGCGTCACATGGATTAGCAGGATGCGTGCTGACGAACGCACAAGGAACATTTTTAGCTGAGAATAGCAAATTATAACATGCTTCCCATGAGCTGCAGGAGAATTAGAAGACACGGCGCACGCAGAGAGTAAAAACCTTCAAATCCACCAGTTTGCTCCGCACCGTTTGTTTGAGTTTAAGTTTGGACTTGAACTCAAATTCTAAATCTCCTTTGGATTATTATAAATGAAAACGTTGTGTGCGTGTGTATGCACAGACACAAACTTCTCTGCATCCCTAATCTATCCAATGCTTTTCTTTGTGGTTTTATTTGAACAACTTGAGAAAATAAACACTATGATATTGATGTTTATTTCTACTTCTGTTAACATTGTGTTTCACATGTGGTTGTGTATTTGCTTCATCCTTACAGAGTTCTAAACACCCAGCCTCCAGCTCAGCCCGTTCCGTCTCCATCCAATGTTCCTTCAGTCCAGCCCTTCCTCATCCACTTCTAGGTCAACACAAAGCCAAATATTAGCTAATGGCCTACCTTTAGCAAACAACATGGATGAAATGATGGATCTATTACTCATTGTAATAAGCCCATAACCCGATAAACCTGAGCATAACACAAATCTGTGTGTGTGTGTGTGTGTGTGAGTGCGTGTGCGTGTGTGTTTATACTGATTATGTGTGCACATTTGTGTGTATGTACATGTCTGATGTATCTGTTGTGTGTGTGTGAGTGCGTGGGGTGTGGGTGAGCCTGTGGGAGTGTGTGTTTGGCGCAAAGGTGCGTGTGTGTATATGCAAGTGTGTGTATGTGTGCGTGGGGTGTGGGTGAGCGCATGTGCCTATATGTCTGTGTGCATACGTGTGTGCGTGTGAGTGTGTGTGGAGTGCTACGGTGACCAGATCATGCGAGCGGGAGCCGAGACTTGACGCGATATTTCCTTTGTTGTTTGTTCAGGAAAGGGAGGTTATTGTAAACGGGCCAGGGAAGATAAATAACCCGGCCGTTTCCATGGCAAACGCACAAACATTGACTGCCCAAGACAAAAGAGCAGCGGACGATTAATCCAGATCTGTCATTTTGTTTGGTCGCTCAGAGTGTTTTTGAGGGAAATATGCTTTCAAAACAGGAGGCCTCTCCGCCCTTTCCACAGGGAAGGGGAAATCAGACTTTTTTTTTCCCGAACAAGCCCTGGTTTCATCTTGTATATTATTTTCCGTGCTTCGCCATCCTGATTGTTTGAAAATATCTGATACCCTTTTTTTTTTACTGGCCGTGGTCAGGAAACTCCTTCTGCAGCTGTATACATGCGGCTTTTTTCTGGCCTTTGGAAGAAAGGGTATTGTCTTTAAATTCCTAAGAAACGCTGGTGCAACCTTCGGAATCGACTGGAAACCCATCCCTAAATATTTTCGCCGCACGGTAAACACGTACTTTTGCCTGATTACAAAGGTCAGCTGCAGTTCACTTTTCTTGAAAAGACATTAGGCCTGTTTCGAATATCGCCTCATTACTGCATCAAGATAAGAGGAGCATTGGTCTCACCTATAATAAGAACAATGGTCATTATACCTTATTATGAACAGAAGATATTAGGGGCCTAAACAACAGATAAAGTAGCCAGTTAAAGCCCTACAGCCAGACTAATCAGCATATCCCTCACAAGATCTACTCCACGGTGCATCTGGGATGTAGCGTCCAGACAGAAGGGGTCAAACCAAACATGGGGAAAAAGTACAAAATAAAAATCTGCCACCATTCATGACCAACACTCTCCTCTCCCCCCCACGAGCCAGCCCCCCCCCCCCCCCCCCCCCCCCCCGTGTACGGTGGCCTCGTTCTGCACCATCCCCGACAAACGGAGGAAGAGTCCTCGTCTTCGTCCTAGTCTTCGTCCTCGTCTTCTCCTTATATCCTGGCGGTTTTCGTCTTCGCCCTTACATCTCGGCGGTCTACATCTTCGTCCCTATCCTGGCGGTCTTCGTCTTCGTCCCTATATCCTGGCGGACTTCATCTTCGTCCTTATGTCCTGGCGGTCTTTGTCCCTATATCCTGGCGGTCTTCGTCTTCGTCCCTATATCCTGGCGGTCTTCGTCCCTATATCCTGGCGGTCTTCGTCTTCGTCCCTATATCCTGGCGGTCTTCATCTTCGTCCCTATATCCTGGCGGTCTTCGTCCTTATATCCTGGCGGTCTTCATCTTCGTCCCTATATCCTGGTGGTCTTCGTCTTCGTCCTTACATCTCGGCGGTCTTCGTCCCTATATCCTGGCGGTCTTCGTCCCTATATCCTGGCGGTCTTCATCTTCGTCCTCACATCTCGGCGGTTTGCGTTTTCTTTGTTATTATGTTTCCCTGTGCAGCGCGGGGATGAAGAGGGGAGCAGCGTTGATGAGCTGTGTCTGATTAAGATCTAATTGTTATCGCCAGCCTTTAATATCAACCCTCTGCCGCGTGCTGCAGGAGGTGAGGCCTTCCCAAAGTGCTGCGTGCGCGAGTGTCCTCCCGTATTTGTGTGTTACTCAAGTACTAGTTAGCGGTGAGGTGACAGGAGTGGAGCCCCCGGCTTGCCGACATCAACAACACAACAACAACAACAACAACATCAACAAACAGGAATTGATGGCTAGCGTTTATTATCTGGTTTAATTGCTCGTCATCTGGCGGATCTGACAGTTGTGGTTAATGAGAGAGGGAGCGGAGGCAGCAGCGCTGTTGGCAACAAGCTTCATCGGGGAAGACGGGTGTGGGTTTGTGCTCCAGTTAGTGTGTACCAGTGTGTGTGTGTGTGTGTGTGTGTGTGTGTGTGTGTGTGTGTCGGCCGTGGGGGGTCACGGTGAAGAGGGGCGCGAGACCACATTCCAGCTGAACAGAAGCAACAAAGGAACGCGCCGAACGGAGAGCGCCAAACCGTTTGTTTATCGCGTTATCAAAACAAGTTTCTTAAGTGTCGAGTTTCAAGGCCCCGGAGCATCTCGTTAACCTGGTGTGTCGTTATTACGCTCTCTGCCACACACAGACACACACACACACACACACACACCTAGACACATGTGGGGACACGTAGACGCCCACGCACACTCACACACATGAACCTGTAGTCAACAGACCATCGCACATGAACCCGCTCACACACACATACACACACATAATCATACACACACACACAAACATACACAAACCCAAACAAACAAAAACACACACACAGGCTCACACATGAACCCACACACATGAACCCGTTCACTCACTCACACAAACCCCCTCACAAACTCCCTCACAAACCCGCTCACACACACACACACACACACACACACACACACACACACACACACACACACACACACACACACACACACACACACACACACACACACACACACACACACACACACGTTTTGCAAAGTGATCAAACGCAGGATATCACTAAAATCAGGCCTCTTCCTTCAATGTTTATCGGTGCCATCGGATTGGCCGAGATCCAGGAAGGAACCTGTGTGACACTCGACACTATCAGGCTTCACCCAGGGACGCACAATACACACGGCCAGAGGATGTGGGGGGGGGGGGGCACACCCAGTGTGGACCGGGGGGGGCAGACTGCTCGACTGCTACCTCACTTTCCTGTTAACATGACGCACTCTATAATAATACCATCCCAGAAACTCACACACACACACACACACACACACACACACACACACACACACACACACACACACACACACACACACACACACACACACACACACACAATCTTACATCAGTGGGTCCATGGGAAAACAGAGGCCCATTGATAAATCCTGTTGGTTGAAACATGGGCACTAGAGTAGAGCTGCCCCCCCCCCCCTCCCCGTCGCCCCAGCCCCCGCAGGCCCACATGGGAACCATTACGGGGTGTGTGTGTGCGAGTTTGGCTAAGGGCCGCGCCGACCAGCTGCATCTGATTCTTTATTTACCTTTTGCACTCGGGCTGAGTAACGCCACGAGCACATCTGCTACCGTGCAGCGTCGCCGTGGTTACATGCGTGGTTGACCTGTGATTCTGTAATTACCCGCTAAACGAGATGAAGAGGCCTGGGCCAACCACTGCCAAACCGGGGCCTGCCACACACACACATGGGAACACGCACGCACACACACACACCCCTACACACACACACACACACACACATGGTTGGCACACACACACAAAGCAGTCTCTCACTCACACAAACACATTATCTCTCTTACACACACACACACACACACACACACACACACACACACACACACACACACACACACACACACACACACACACACACACACACACACACACACACACACACACACACACACACACACACACACACACACACACACGCCCCCGCTGCGGTTCTGCCGCCAGGCCGGCGCGTGGCTCCGGTTCGGCCCCCAGAACCCGCGGGCCCCACTGGAGCCTCCCTTCACCACCGGCCTGCTCCGGAGCCCGAGGGGAAGCTGTGGTCCCCCCCCCCCCCCCCGAGAAGATTGGAGGAGACGGAGCAACCCTGGGCTCTCATTGGTTCAAATTAGCCACATGGCAGCGCGAGAAAACACAAGGCCCCTGCCACCGACAGGACAGACAGCACAACGTGTGGCCCCTCCAGGGACCCCTAACCTGGAGCCTGGTGCCCCCTCTAGCGACCCCTAACCTGGAGCCTGGTGCCCCCTCTACCTGGAGCCTGGTGCCCCCTCTACCTGGAGCCTGGTGCCCCCTCTAGCGACCCCCAACCTGGAGCCCGGTGCCCCCTCTACCTGGAGCCCGGTGCCCCCTCTACCTGGAGCCCGGTGCCCCCTCTACCTGGAGCCCGGTGCCCCCTCTACCTGGAGCCCGGTGCCCCCTCTACCTGGAGCCCGGTGCCCCCTCTACCTGGAGCCCGGTGCCCCCTCTACCTGGAGCCCGGTGCCAGCCCCCCGTGCTGCAGCAGACACGTCCCCCCTCCCCCGGTGATCAGCAGAAGGAGATAGCTATCGGCGCGTCTCAGAGGAGAATGTCATGTTATGCTCCACGGTGTCACAGGTGGCCAATTTACCTGCAGAAGGTCAACCCCCGCGGAGACAAAGTTCTCAACTGTGTCATTTTTATTCATTTCCTGTTGTTTGTTTGTTTTGCTTTTTTCTGTGTTTCAGTTTTTTTGCTTTCGGTGAAACGCAGAAGAATGTGTTTCTGCTGAACATCACGGCAAACCCAAAGAACCCCGGATCTAAAAGACAGCTTTATGAAATAATAATGAGTGATTATGAGCAATAACTATGGGGACCATCTATGGATCACTTCACAGAAGCAGCCAGGAAGGAGGGGGGGGGGGGGGAGGCCACTGGGCTTAGCATCTCCCAGATGTGCTAACCATATGCCGCGACTGAAATTAAAACGGGAGAGAGAAAGGCAGTGTACACATGAAAGGGGCTCCAGTGAAGACGGTGAACAGCTCCAGCGAGTAACGGCCGAGAGAGGCCGCGCTAAAGGAGCGTGGGACGGTGGTGTCTTTTCTTTTTTCCGTGGCCTGTCGTTGTTCCGTTTCCTGCTCATAAGTTCAGTGAGCAGATGGTGGCGGGCTGAAGGCGTGGGGAGCCGGACCCTGAAGCCCATTGTACCCACGCCGCGTGTTGTATACGATGCGTCTCGCTGTTGTCCTTTTATAGAGCGTTTGGTGCATTCCAGGGTTGGACAGAAACAGAAGGTTAAGGCATGATTAGGAGGATGTGATTATAGCCTACGTGAGACAAGCGTCTGCTGTAGGAAATAACAGAGGAAATAATACAGTGTTCAGAGTTAATACTCTTAATACTGCCATTCTCTGCTAACCCAATCCGAACAGAGCCTGTCGTTGTTATTGTTCTACAATGCTTTAGATTTAATCTAAATGCATTTATTTATTTTCGATATATATATATTAATTGTGCCATACAACTATTTTTGTAGGATGTTACAGAGAATATATCATATCTATATATATATATGCAATACACAGAATACATATTTTCCATTATTCAGGAAAGGTCCCATGCCGAGAATGTAGTTAAATTGTGATCAACACTGTCCTCTATTGTCCAGACGGAGAACTGAAACCATGCCGTTTAAAACCACTTGAGGCGAAATGTTTTGAATTCATCTAAACTATTGAGTTCTTCTTTAAAAGGCCTCCGAAAAATGTTGTCAGTGAATCTGGTTTGTGTTAATAAATGGATGGAAATAACAAATGTGTTCCAAATAAAACAATTCTGACAATACAGGGAAAAATACATAAGCCATTCGCCGCGGCTCGAATCCCTTCCTTAATATGAATTTCAATAACATGGGGCTTTTGGAGAAGCTGGCACCAGCACCCTGTGAGACCATCTCTAAATCAGCCCGTTGTGCGTGTTGGATAGACACATGTTTATTAAACGGTTGGCTTGTATGCGTCTGCATCATGTCCACCCCCGGGCAAAGCATGGCAAGAGGCCTGGCTGTGTTTCTGCTCGTGTAATCAAACTTCACCGCGGTGATGGACCAACACGTGTTCTTTGGTGAGACTGCAAACAGCTGTCTGCCCTGTCATGGGCTCTAAATACAGGAGTAAACGAAAAAATGTGGGCAAATGGTACTTAGCACGATGACGTCAGTATCTACCGACTGATGCCAGGATCACAGAGGCAAGTGGAACAACATAATACGAGAATCAGACGAGAAAAAAGCGAATTATGGAAAATAATATTACAAAATATATGGTACATTTATACAAACATAGAAAAAATGTTTGCACATTAACAATTGTAAATGAAAAGACTATGTGAGCTTCTTTCTTTTCCACAGTATTGGCAGGTGCCATGTTGTCAATACAGCAATCTGACGAGGTCACTACCACTACAGGGTTAAATTATTGGAATTTAGTAAAATATAATATGTGTGCTTAACTTTTAGGAAGAAGCACTAACCATGAGTCCAAAACTATTCTAAGGATCTCCACAGATCTTGGCTGAGTTTCCTTTGTCTTTCCTTTCCACTCTTCATTTCTTTGATTCCGTCGCTCGCTGCGTTACCTAACTGGTCGTATTCACCGAGTGGCGTCTTGGGGACCGCTTCAGGACCCACACAGCTAGGGTTTAGAACCAAGATGGCCACTATTTGAATAAGGCCCGTTGACCTTTGAAAAAATAACTCTAGAACTCAGAACACCCCCTGGGTGCTTGCTTAATTTAGATGTTCTTTTTTTAATAATATGTCAGAGTCAAATAATATGTCAATATGTTTTATGGTGTTTTTATACATTTTATTTTGGTAACCTTTATGGAGAAAGATCATTCCATTTCTATTGACCATCCTAGAAGATTAAAAGTGAATAAATAAATAAATACAACTGATATTCTACTCTGTCATTGATCCTGAAACTCAAACATGGAAACTATGGCCGATACATTGTGTGCATATGAATAACTAGATGTGGTGTTGGCAGCATGTGCTTTCTCATTCAATAATCCAGTAGAAGTGGCCATGCAAGGACTTTTCAGCAGGTTGTTTTGTAGTTAAATACTCCAATTTAAGATGGCTGAAGGAAAAATAATATTACACTGGTAAAGCATTATTCAAAATGCATGAATATATTTTTTATAATCAAACGAAATTAAAATGTATGAGAGCATATACTTCAAATTAGTATTTATTAATTTGTATTTAATTTTATGCCGGTTTGTAAAAGCCTTTTATTATTTTTTCTTGACAAGGGTTGACTTGATGTAAAAATATGAACAATTGTAATTTGTCACTATTCCTCTGCTATGATTTGATTGCTGCACAGTAGCCTAATCATTAACTGACCCAAACTAGTTTGGATTTGTGCAAGAAACAAAATCAATAAATCCAAGAGTTAAAGTCCAACGCTGCAAAAATGAAAACTTCTGATTTAGAAAGTGATGAGATTCAACCAACTGTATTGTCAAGTTAAGTTACATAAAACATTTGAAAACTTAAAACAAAACAAAAAAGGAACGCATTACTATAAAGAGTGATATGGGAGTACACATAAACCTAATGATTGCCATGTTGATGATTATGATGTTCTTAATAGGCTACCAGAAGAGTGGCTGATTCGCTCTCCTAACTTGTTCTCGTTATGCTTCACATCGCGGATCTCCCACTTACCAGGATTTGGGAGTAGGCTTGGTGTTCCGACCGGGGTCCACTGCAAGTAAGGGCGACTTCTTTGAAGCTTATGGTGAACATTTTGTAGGATTGACGCCACATTTGTGATCAGTCCTTGCAGGTCTGATAATGAAAATTCCTCCAACATCTCAAAGCTATGCTAAACCAAGGCCCGACGGCTATTTATAAAAAAATTAATATCGTTGACCGCCACACAGAGCCGCTGTTTCGCCGTTTTCCTTGAACAGTCTCACGAATTAAATTTTGGAGGACTACGGAACCGGAGATAAGCCGGAACCTGTCAGGTAACTTGTGAACAAAAGCGTTTTGAGGTGTTTCATTACACAGACGTTTCAGGACCTTTATAACCAGACAAACAAGTGCTTTTTAAAAAAATAATAATCCTGCTTGTAAATTGGGAAAATCTTTTGATTGCCATTCATCTTGCCACCAACACCCATTACAGCTTAATGCTGGACTGCAGTGTCACTATAAACTCACTGTATCTCCCTGTATCACATTGTATCTCTCACTGTATCTCCCTGTATCACACTGTATCTCCCTGTATCCCCATCTCATCTCATACACACATGATTGCACTATTGCACTTCAGGACTTGGACTTTTTAAAACATTTTATTTATATACGTATTTTATTTATATGTGTATATATATATATATATATATATATATATATATGTATATATATATATATATATTTATATATTGCTGATACTGATTTATTTATTTATTATTTATTTATTTTATTTATAGAACTGTGCAACTGGAGGAGGACTGCTCCAAACAAAATTTCGTTGTCTTGTACAATGACAATAAAGATTATTCTATTCTATTCTATTCTATCTCACTGTATCACACTGTATCTCACTGTATCTCCCTGTATCACCCTGTATCTCACTGTATCAAACTGTATCTCACTGTATCTCTCACTGTATCTCACTGTATCTCTCACTGTATCTCACTGTATCTCTCACTGTATCTCACTGTATCTCACTGTATCTCACTGTATCTCCCTGTATCTCACTGTATCTCCCTGTATTTCACTCTAAACCATAGATATGGAGCTCTTCCCAGAGCCGTTGGACAGACGTAAAGAGGTTCAACATACACATGATAGGAGAGTAATATTACTTTCAATGCATGTTTAACTAAACAGTTCAATCCATGCATGATAGATCAAGCAGTACTTTAAAAGCATGGACGTGGCTAGCAAAGTTTACGGCTAGTCACGTTAGCCTTAGCATGTAGAAACCCACGGTCATAAGGAAAGTATTAAGAAACTTTCTGTAAAACATGCAAACTGCAGTACGATCGTAACAGTGTATGGAAAATAATAGAACACATGGGATAAATCGATTTCGGGCCATTTTATATCGATTCTGAATCGTAGTAAATGAGAATCGCGATTTGCCACACCCCTAGTTTATACACTAGTGCTGATTCTCTTTTTACTAGACCTGGATAAACCACAGATCTAGGGAGGATTATCAAGCGGATCCCGGTGGAAAGTGGCTGTAATATGAAGGCCTCCGACGGCGTGGTGGTGGAGGTGTAGGCCGCCCTGTTGGACCGTCCTCCATATACCTATGACCATGTTCCAGTTTGCCATCAACAGCCGGCCCGGGCCGCAGGATGACCGTGAAGGAGATCTACAACTGGACCGAGGACCGCTTCCCCTTCTTCCAGCCGCAGACCAAGCCCTCCTGGAAGAGCTCCATCCGCCACAACCTGTCCACGCACGACATGTACACACGCGACACCTGGCCGGACGGCAAGGTGTCCTACTGGACCATCCGACCCGAGGCCAGCCGTCACCTGATCCTGGATCAGGTGTACAAGCCTGGCGACAGGGGGATGAAAAGTCGCTAAATATAGCGACAAAATCGCTAAATTGGCAACACTGTAGGGAAGCAGCACAGGACTAAACGCAGCAGATCTGCAGTACACCATATGGCCAAGGGTGGCTCCCATTCACACTTATTAAACAAGGCAGTTTTATTTTGGCGAAAATCATATATAATAATACACTACATTTTTAACTCTGTTACACATGGCCAATGCCATTTAGATTAGTATATGTATATTTATATATTTTGTTGCATATTGTTTTTTATTTTAATTGAATTTATATATAATAGCTGTTAACTGAAAACGTAATGATGAATGGCGATAAATTGAATATTCCAGTCATAATTCATGCGTAGCGTATTTCTTATCGTCAAAGAATGAGACGAGCGCCTACGGTTATCTTCTATAGTCGGCCTACGACTATCCAACAATGTACAATGATTGCAATTTGGTAAAAAAAAATTGGTTAGGTCAAAACCCTTTTTCTTTTCTTTTTTCATGAACTATTTAATATCTCATCTATTTTGTCTTCTATTTATCAATGCGCAGTTACGCTTGGGAACATTTTCCAAACGGGTACTTTTTTCCTCTAATGATACCCAGTCAAAGAAATATAACAATCCGATTTATTGCCAAATTACATATAATTGTTTTAAATTAACTTTAGAATCAAGTCTAGACTCTACAATTGATTTGGGTTGTAGTTAACGAGTAAAGTCTTTGTTTTGTATTCTTGGACACCCCTACAAATGGGACCGTCCGACTCGATGATGTCACCAACACCCGGCAGCCATTTTGTTAGCTGGTCGGAAGCTAAAAAGATTAGCTGGGACGTGACACACAAAGTGTTGCCATTGATTCTCATTTTTAAGTCAAGCAACAGGGCATTTGTCGAACGCTCTCTCCGCATTCGACGTACGACTCTACACCACCTCATTGCCGGTTCGAGTGAGCAACCCTCCGCGTTTTGAGAAAACGTAAACTGCGATACCTGGGTAACCCATTCATTTCTCTCGTTTGTTAGCCTAGCTTAGCCTAACCGACCAGCCGCTCATAAAGAAGACCTCCGCTTCATGGCCGCCGGCGATCCAGTTCTTCAAAGCGGTGAGCACTAAAATAACAACCTCACAGTCGTCCCTTGGAGGCTTCCTCCCCTCACTCGTCCGTTTTGTGCGCTAGTTTAGCAGTTCGTTCGGTCGCGTTGAGACCCCGCGGTTAGTTCAGCCTCCATAAGCCTCGTGGAATCACCCAGACGGCAGACGGTACGTTTTGAGTTCGACTGCTACGAGCCCAAACAGCCCGGAAACATGTCCGAGTTATACATCCGAGTGGCCGAGGACGAGAGCGAGGAGCCCATGGAAATCCCGTCGGAGGACGACGGCACCGTGCTGCTGTCCACGGTGGCGGCCCAGTTCCCTGGGGCCTGCGGCCTGCGCTACAGGAACCCAGAGTCGCAGTGCATGCGGGGGGTCCGCCTGGTGGAGGGGGTCCTGCACGCCCCGGAGAGCGACTGGGGGAACCTGGTCTACGTCGTCAACTACCCCAAAGGTAGGCCTCACAACATTGCGATTATTTCAACTCGTTTGAGTGTAGTACTACTGCACTAGGCTCTCATGGGGTCATGCGGGGTGGTGTGGAACTGCGTGTAGATCAATGGTATTCTCTCACACTGCTTCTGCTCTCATTCATTAGACAACAAAAGGAAGATGGAAGAAATGGACGCCGCCTCCGCTGTTAAAATCAAGAGGGGCTCCCAGAAGACGTCGGATCTTATTGTGCTGGGGCTGCCGTGGAAGACGTCAGAGCAGGACCTGAAGGACTACTTTGCCACCTTCGGGGAGGTCATCATGGTGCAGGTAATGTGGTCCAGTAACCGTCTCCACTCTGTCCACAGCTCAAAGGCCGCTGGGTACTGAGGCCTTTTGTCTCCTGTCTTTAGGTCAAGAGGGACGCCAAGACTGGCAACTCCAAGGGCTTTGGGTTCGTCCGGTTCACAGAGTACGAGACTCAGACCAAAGTGGTTTCTCAGAGACACATGATCGATGGGAGATGGTGTGACTGCAAGCTTCCCAACTCTAAGGTAAGGCATTAACCTGGGGTTACTCCAACCTGGAGAACCACTGAACGGCCGCTGTTAAAGCACTGACCCGTCTGCTGCCCACAGGCCGGTCCTGACGAGCCCATGCGGAGCCGTAAGATCTTTGTGGGTCGCTGCACAGAAGACATGACCACTGACGAGCTCCGGCAGTTCTTCATGCAGTACGGCGAGGTCACCGACGTCTTCATCCCCAAACCCTTCAGAGCCTTCTCCTTCGTCACCTTCGCCGATGACCAGGTACGGGGGAGGGGCCTCTATTACCCTGCGTGTGTGCGTTAGTGTGTGTCTGATCACTGCTCTTTGTCGACGTCCCGCCCTTGTCCCCAGGTGGCCCAGGCCCTGTGCGGAGAGGACCTGATCATCAAGGGCGTCAGCGTGCACATCTCCAACGCTGAGCCTAAACACAATAATAGTAGGCAAATGATGGAGCGTGGGCGGTTCGGGGCTGGTGGGTTTGGCCAGGGCTACGGCGCAGGGCGCGGCGGCATGGGGGGCAATAGCAGCGGGGTTAACTTCGGCGCCATGGGGCTTAACCCGGCCATGGTGGCGGCGGCGCAGGCGGCGCTGCAGAGCAGCTGGGGGATGATGGGCATGCTGGCTAACCAGCAGGGGCAGACCACGGCGGCGGGCACGGCCACCACGGCCCGAGACCCCACCTATAGCTCCACCAGCACTAGCTACAGTAGCCCCACCTCGGCCAGTCTGGGCTGGGCCGCGGGCACTAACTCCGCCTCCAGCAGCGGCTTCAGCTCCGGCTTCGGCGCCATGGAGTCGAAGTCCTCTAGTTGGGGAATGTAGGCTGTAGTCTTTGTCTGTGAGTTAGGCCAATCTGGTAAGTATGCATATGGTGGCAGAAAAAAACAAGCTAGTCCTCTTATATCCCCTGCTATTTAAAAAAGAAAAGAAAAAAAAGATATATTGCCTTTTCATTTTGTTGAACGAAACATTTATACTCCAGTGATAATTCTTGTAGCCAGCTGTTGAATGGTTGACGTGTTTAGTTGGTGAGTGGAGACTGCTACACTACCTTTTTTGTTTTTCAGAGTTTTCTTTTAAGATGTGACTGTGCATGCAAGGTATATATTTATATATAAATACATATATACTATACAAGGTATATATTTCTGAAACATGCACGAGAATTATGAGAGCCCCATCCCTCTCTTATCCACGTTGAACGGCTACATGGGCTAGGTTTGCGTTTGTTGTGTGTGGTTGACTGTGTATCTACCCTTTTGTGTGATGTGATTGGACACCCCTTGATGACCGTCTCTTCTACAGCCGTGCAGCAACTCTTTTCCAATTTCCCGGGAGGAAGCGCCTCATGGGCGGCCATGTTTGACCGGTCTCAGTATCAGTTCCCCTCCTCCCATGTGTAAATGCTTTGCCATCAAAGAACACAGCTTCACTCTGCATATACTGTGTTAGACGGTGGGTGTTTCGTCTTTTTCCTCCTCTCCCCTTCATTTTTAAATAGGATAGATGCATAGAAAAAGTGGAATTCTTGTGGCATTGGTGTTTTATTTGTTTTTGGAGATCGATGAGTATGGTATTGATGGTGGACGTGTGAGAGACTTGAGCGTGAACGAACGGGGGGGCAAAGCAAGGTGAACGCAAGAACGTGTGAAGAGGGACTGACTGGGGTGTCTAAACGATCCGGAGGCCGGCCAGGTGGGAGGAACCTGTGGCTTTGTGCGAGTGTTAGAGGGCAGGGGGCGTACGAGTGTGTTCCTAATGACATCACAAGGACTTCCATAACTTTGTCGCTCCTTACGACCTCTCTCTCCTACTTAATCTCTATCGGCCTTTAAAAAAAAATAAGCGAAATGTTAAATGCTTAGAGTATGTGTATCCTTGTAGCTTTTTGTTTTGTTTCCTTGCTGTTTGACGTGGATGCTGTGTATGGTGTGTGCTTAATTTCTCTCCCTTGTTACCACCCCTTTTGTGTGAACATGTTGCTGTTGAAGTTTGTGTGGGGGCAGAGAAGCATTGTGGGTGGGTGGGCTGGGGGGACTTGGATGAGTGTTGTGTTTGCTGTGGGTGCGCGCGCAGTGTGTTGTGTGTTGACGAGTCCCCATCTGAAAGATTGTGTTTTTGAAGTGGCGCTGAATGCATTTTCTATGTTTTGTGAATCAAAGGGAAGTCTCCAATAAAAAAAAACAAATAATTTGACTAGGTATATTGTCCTCTTGATAGTGTTTTTGATTATTCTAACATTAATTGAACTGCAAACACTTTAATTCGCATGTATAGGGACCTTGGAAACAGCCGGCCCAGGGTTATCGTCTGAATCCAGATTGGGAAGCAATTTTGGAAAGCTGAAGACTGGAGTGTGGTGCATTAATGGGTGGGCCAGCACAAGCAACAATGGAAATGCTGCAAGAATGCCTTAAACCTGAAAAGGGGACCCCTTCACCTCAATATCAAGAACCCATGGACCCCCCCCCCCCCCCCCCCCCCCCCCCTTCACCTAATTGAAATCGGCTCAAATTAATTACGGACCATTAATTGGCATGAATTCATTTGTACATCTAGATGAACGGCCCCATTGACTAGGACCAAAGCTGCATCAACAGTTGTAGATGCCCACTATTTGGCATTGTCCATGCTTATGTCTGCTGTCCCAACTGTTTTTAGATGGCTCCCTGCGTTGACCCGAATTCAGACTACTTGTCTGTTAATGCTGTGTCCTATACCGGCTACTAACTTTAATCTGATTTAAGTTAAAACTTTTTTTTTGATACCAGTTATTTCCATGTGGTTCAAATGTACAATTTCAATCGGGCAGTAAGCGATCTCTTGTTTCATGTTTTTGTTTTTTTTACTTGATTGTATAGCGGTTGTTAATGTACACCGGGCAGTTTGGCAGGGACTCTGAAAACTATTGATTGAACATGCCAGCAGGAATTCTTTGTGTGTATTGAGTTTTCATTTTTTTTAGTCCTACAGAGTGTAAAATAAAAGTTTCCAATTTTTAACCTGTGGTTTTCTCAATGTAGATTACCGTGTAGTGTGCTAGCGGTGTGGCCGAGACGCATTATAGGCCTGTGCACGACTTGGGTCTTTGGACTACAATTTGTCTACAAGGTTGTAGTTCTCCCACCTTGCCGGGAGGTGGTGCTATAATACACCTTGAGCTCGAGCGCTTGAAGACGTGTATATTTGTAGAGCGTCACAACCAGCTCGCGTCGGGGGAAGTCAAGCATGTCTAGGCGTGCTACAGTCATGGGTTTATTAGCATCGGGTTGTAATGGATTTGCTAGTCCTTTTTTATTTTTAGGAAATGTTCAACTTTACTTTGATCAGTTGGGCTGCTTTACTCAATGGCCTTATCATCTGAGGAAATATTCTATTAGTATTTAAACTATGGTTTAATTGAAAGCATGTATTCCTGCTGGTTGTCAAGTTGATGTTTGGGTTTTATCTAGGATAATGGAATTGTTGCAAACTTCTATTCAAGATTATAATTTGGGAACTAAAACATTTAAATGTGACCTGTGGGCTCCAATGAAATGTATTAAAGAGTTCTTGTTTAAGTAGGCCTATTGCAAGGTGGAAGTTCGTCAGGACTTGGTCCACTGAAGTAGGCTATGAAGCATGAATAAGTATAGCAATGCTTTGCTTTCATTAAATTATCTTTAAACGCTCCCGTTACCTGAACGACCAGTAATAAATGTAATAACAATACAGAGCCATCTAGTGGACAAACACCGTGACATGTGAGGCTAAATGCTTTCACCTGGGTGCCTTTATTTAGAGCCTGAATGTGTACTAATTTGTATAGTCATCGCTGAGATTAAATGTACAACATAGTTAAACCATCTGTGTCTAGTAGTAAGCAAACAGGTTATTTTTATAGATTGTCTATGGTAAGTTTACACGAGGCTCACTGTATTTATCTCCTGAGCTATAACGAGGTAAAACCCGTCGTCCATAATCCCGTTTACAGCACTTGCCAAGACAGATAGGACCAAACAAGCTTATTACAAAGGGATTTATTTCTTTATTTAGCCTGAAACAGTTCACTCCAATGGTTCACCCTAATCCGGTGTTGCCATGGTAAACCCCGGGGGTCTTGCATGATTGGTGAACACCGCCTGGTAACCAGCTAGTCTTTGTTTAGCAAGGGGGGGGGGGGACATCGCTGGGGCCATCTGTGTTTTGGTTACCACACAAACGGAACACGCCCTTAACTCAAGCTTATGATTTCAGAAAAAACACGTATGACTAGGGATTTCACTTTGGTCATAAATAAAACCGCAACAATATTTAAGAAAACCTACAGTTTGATGACGGGGGGGTGGATGCGGTCCCGGAGCAGCCCGGTTTGGTTTGAGAGCCGGAATAAAATCAGTCAGCATTGGGGCGGCAGCTCTGGATCCCTGTGGTGCGCTGGGAGGCGGCCTTCAGGCGTTGTAGGAGGAGGACGACACGTTCCCGCCGGTGCCGGTCCAGTTGGTGTGGACGTGCTGGCCGGGTTTGGACAGCAGCTCGTAGGTGTGCGCTCCGAAGTAGTCCCTCTGAGCCTGCGGAGCGGGAATACAAGACGGAATGGTCACATGGAGGGGAGGGAACCACGGCGCCCACTGAGACAACACGCTGCACTGAGGAGGAACCACGGCGCTCTGATGCCGCGTTCACACTACATGCGCCCGTCGACGGATGACCGAGGGCGTGTCTGACGTGTAGGGGACTATACGCAGTCTTTGTAGACGCATACTGCAGCCAATCAAATCTCTTCCCGCTATAAAGCCCATGTGTGGATATAAATACAAAAGATGACACGAAGAACAGGTGACTAAAAACATTCCTATCGATTCCACATTTCTATAAAAAAATATAACAGACGGATTTCCCCTGCTTCTCGCTGCTTGTTAATGCAAAATGGATCCGTGGAGTGTATTTGCATAACCGCAATCTGATTGGCTGACGGATCCGTCGCTGCCTGAAAAGTTGAACATTTCTCAACTTTTTGACGCAGGCCACGGAGCCGACAGAACGGACTGACCCACAATGCATTGCGAGAGCGTCCCATGCAAAGTCAATGAGATCGGTCGACGGACGGCGGTAGTTTGAATGTGCCCCAACGCGCTGGCTCACTGAATCAACAACCTGCTGCAGAGAGCGCAGGGACAGTGAAGTCCACAGAGCTCCGATGTCTCTCACCTCAAGGTCGTACTCATAAATAGGTCAGCGACCTTTCGACCACTTAATGCGCAACTGACCAAAGATGAAGCAAATTGGAGATTGTTGCGTTTTGAATCAAAAGCCTTTGATTCTTTTTTTATTTCTGACATTGTCAATTGTTTTGTTCCGTATCAGGTACCACGCTATAATTAGGGCTTCGGTATTACGTCAGAGATGCTAGGTTTGAGGCAATAGATGGTTTTGTTTGAGTTAGGGTTGGTGTTTCTCTAGGTCTGAGGTTAGAGGTTAGGGTTAAGGTCCAGCAAACCTGTACTAAAATCAGTACTAACGTTCAGTGCCTCGTTTCAAACTCTCCATGGTAACTGGCTACCGCATCTTCCTAGCCCATGGACTCCACATCCCAAAAGACTGACCCAACGCAATAGCCCTACAACTCTATACAGATTCACAGACAACCCCTAAACCCAAGGCTCTATCCACACAGACCCCCTAAACCCAAGGCTCTATACACATTCAGACCCCCTAAACCCAAGGCTCTGTACACACAGACCCCCTAAACCCAAGGCTCTATCCACACAGACCCCCTAAACCCAAGGCTCTATACACAGACCCCCTAAACCCAAGGCTCCATCCACACAGACCCCCTAAACCCAAGGCTCTGTACACAGACCCCCTAAACCCAAGGCTCTATACACAGACCCCCTAAACCCAAGGCTCTGTACACAGACCCCCTAAACCCAAGGCTCTGTACAGAGACCCCCTAAACTCAAGGCTCTGTACAGAGACCCCCTAAACCCAAGGCTCTGTACACAGACCCCCTAAACCCAAGGCTCTGTACACAGACCCCCTAAACCCAAGGCTCTGTACACAGACCCCCTAAACCCAAGGCTCTGTACACAGACCCCCTAAACTCAAGGCTCTGTACACAGACCCCCTAAACTCAAGGCTCTGTACAGAGACCCCCTAAACTCAAGGCTCTATATACACAGACCCCCTAAACCCAAGGCTCTGTACACAGACCCCCCCCCACGGCTCCCTGGGGGAGCGGGGGCAGCCCTACCTGGAGCAGGTTGGCGGGCAGCATGGCGTGCCTGTAGCCGTCGTAGAAGGACAGGGCGGTGGTGAAGCAGGGCATGGGGATGCCCTGCTGGACGCCCACACTCACGGCCCTGCGCCAGGAGGCCTGGGGACACCACAGGAGGCAAGGTCACGTCACATGCACGCCCCCACTCGCACGCACAGCCGCAGGTTAAGAGTTCAGATCCAGGGTGTGAATTAAAATGATTGAAAATGGACAACCAATTACTGTCTTATGATTGGCCAAGATAGTGTTCAAAAACAGACTTCACAATTGACTTTACAAGTTTGGTTTTCCACCAGACACACACAAATAAATTGATTATATATTTTAGACAGACATAGCCTGTAAAAGATTTAGCCCAGCTCTTAAAACAATTTGCAAAAAGCATCACAATGTGAATGTGGTCTTCAAAAGGTGTTAGACAATAATATACTTGTGTAACAAAGTGGGCTGCTTCACAACATGCCTCAAAACTAAAATAAGGAAATAGACACAGTGTGCACACGGTGATGGTGAAACCGGTTCTTGCCCCACAGCCCGCCTCCCCTCACCTGGCACTCGTGCACCGCGTCGCTGAAGAACTTATCCAGCAGCAGGTTCTGCAGCTCTGCGTCGCGGTCGAAGGCCTCACCGATCTTACCCAGAAACACACTGAGGACACGCGGATGAACCAGGGGTTAGATCAGGTCTCTGCTCGGAGGCAGTGGCTCAAAGTTGGAAGATTCACTTGAAAATATTCCAAACTGATATGTTTAACATTGTAATAGGGTCTAGGCATACTGGTTACACTGGTTTGATGCTCTGTTTCCGAGATCATTTCCACATCTCTGCCCACATCAACAAGGAAGTATTGGCCGCAATTTCGCAAACCGGATTGGACATGCATTTCCTTTGTGAGAGAGAATGCTCTTTTGAATCAGGAAATGCCAAGTCAATAGGCTCCATCTTTTCCACAAGGCACCAGGAGATGTTTGTTAAACTTGCACTTTCCGAGAATATTTCCCCATCGCTAGCAAAGCCAGGAAATATCACGCAGGATTTTAGAAGCTAAATCTGTACGTGCATTTCCTAGGGGGGAACTAAACACGTGTACCAGAAAACCCCAATAAGCAGGATCTCCCCCAGTTCCAGTCGTGTGAGTGTGAGTGTGAGTGTGTGTGTGTGTGTGTGTGTGAGTGTGTGTGTGTGTGTGGACGAGGCTCCAGTACCTGCGGATGATGCATCCTCCTCTCCACATGAGTGCGATGGCTCCGTAGTTGAGAGACCACCCGAACTCCTTGGCCGCCTGCCGGAGGAGCATGAAGCCCTGGGCGTAGGAGATGATCTTTGAGGCGTACAGGGCCTGGAGGAGGAAGTACAACAGGTGAGAAAGAACAGAAGTCACTGACCTGCTGCAGTGTGAGTTCAGTCAGTTCAGGGAGATACGAGTTAAAACATTAAATATTCTTCTTAAGGAAGAGTGGATTACTCCGAAGGGTATTGTGCTTCATCAAACCAAAAGGATTTTGTATACAACGTTTAAACTGAAAACTAAAAGCTAAAAAACAACAAATGCAGATAAGCCTTTATTAAACATTTCCAGAACTGTTTGAAGGGTGTGTGGGGTTCTGTGAGGGTGGGGTTCTGTGAGGGTGGGGTTCTGTGAGGGTGGTGTTCTGTGGGGGTGGGGTTCTGTGGGGGTGGGGTTCTGTGAGGGTGGGGTTCTGTGAGGGTGGGGTTCTGTGAGGGTGGGGTTCTGTGAGGGTGGGGTTCTCTCAGCGGTACCTTCCTGATGTCCTCCAGGAAGGCGGCCTTGTCCCCGCTGAACTTGGCCCCCGAGGGCCCGGCCAGGCTGTGGCTGGCCACCACCCTCTCATCCTTCAGAGAGGACAGACACCTGGCGAAGACCGCCTCACCTAGGGGGGGGGGAGGAGGGGGAGGAGGAGGAGGAGGGAGAGGAGGAGGAGGAGGAGACAGATTGTCAGTTCCTCATATTATTCAATTCAATCGCGATTATGCTGATTTCATGGTTATAGAAAACACAACAAAAGCCCTGAAGCAGTCAACCCCATGACGATGTGGTACGACAGACTTTCAACAGAACACAAATTGAGGTCAAAATGTACCGTTTTGTCCGACCAAAAAACGAACCCAATTTTCACTCAACTAATTTGGCCAAATTCCGTAAACAGGCTCCCGTTCTCCACGTTAACCAGCAGCCGTCTAGCCACGACGCTACGCTGAGAACCAGACGTTACCATGACAACACCCCAAGGGCCATCATGACTCAGCAGAATGACACATTTAAAGGGCCAGGGTTGGCCAGGGGATGAACCTGACAGGAGGTAATCAGGTGGTAAACAAAACAGCCGGTAAGCATGACTTGCCAACGCTGCCTCCACTACAACAGTTGGCTCAGCAGGCGAAGAGGAAGGAGGAAGAGAGTTAACCGTTATCATTTGCACTACGGTCCGGTATGTAATCCCTGTTGAGTCCACAAATCCGCCCTTTTCACACGCTCCCTTCAGCTGCGTCGCTCCGATGACAATGCAGGCTTTGTACTGTTGCTCATGGTTACCATCAAAATGGACGCCTGACCCTTTCTAGGTACTGACGGGCCGAGCTGTGGATCCTCTAGTGCAAAGGAACTGCCCAAAAACATATTAAAGTTATTTTTATATTTGTAGTAAAAATATACAACTTGGACAACCACGGACGGGATGTAAGAGAGGGACTCATTTGACATCTCAGCTGCTGTCGTCTTTACACGGTCTGCTTAATATCTGGAAGCGCTCTGACCTCTGGCTTGTTTTATAAACCCGATCTGCCCCAGCGCAGTCACAGTAGAGATCAGAGCTGCAGTCTGTAGCTCTGATCCCGTAGACGTTGCTTATCCCTGTTCGCTTAGCGCACGACAAACAGCCCTCACAAGAGGCAGGTTCTACTACTAACACTACCACCACTCCTACTCCTCCTACTACTAACACTACCACCACTCCTACTCCTCCTACTACTAACACTACCACCACTCCTACTCCTCCTACTACTAACACCACTCCTACTCCTCCTACTACTAACACTACCACCACTCCTACTGCTCACGTTCTCAGTGGAGAAGGTGAGCTAAACCCTGGCCCCGCCCCTCTCGACAGTTGCGATGACTCCACTGCTAGTTGAGTGTGTTTGTTCAGGCGGTGACTAAACCCTTACAGTGATGATGCAATGCTTTTCTGCCGCGTCATTATGACAACACCGCCCTGAAGACGGGAAGAGACAATAAGGAATCAGGTTACTTCCTCATGACGGCGTCCAGGCAGCTCACCGATCAGGGTGACGGGCGTGCCGTACTCCAGCGCTGAGATGGCCGTCCACTTCCCCGTGCCCTTCTGCCCCGCGCTGTCCCTGATCTGGGGCAGCAGGTGGGTGCCCGTCGGGTCGCGGAACTTGAGGATGTTGGCGGTGATCTCGATGAGGAAGGAGTCCAGCTCGGTCTTGTTCCACTTGTTGAACTCCTACGAGTGTTCAAGAGAAAAGCCATGAGCCGGAGCGGGAGCGGGAACGGGGAACTACGTGGTCGCTCCGGTGTTTGTTCCCATGGGGAGCGTTGGTGTTCGGGGGGGGTGCTGACCTCGGCCATCTCGTCGTGCTCCATCCCCAGGACGTCCTTCATCAGGTGGTACGCCTCACAGATCAGCTGCATGTCTCCGTACTCGATGCCGTTGTGGACCATCTTCACAAAGTGTCCCGCCCCCTCGTCGCCCACCTGACAGAAGCACAGAGGTCCGTTAATAACAGAGAGAACAACCTTTAGTCCTCGATTAGTGAGCGGTGACATTAAAGGTATCCACTCACCCAATCACAGCAGGGCTCCCCTGTGCCCACCTTGGCAGCGATGCTCTGGAAGATGTCTTTGATGTGTGGCCTGGATGAGGAGGACAGCGCCACACATCAACACAGCGACCCCCCCAAACAATCCTAACCTCCCCTGAGTCTATTAAACACGTCATATCTAACAGAGACCCCTCAAAACACACCCACCTCAAAACAATCCCCCCTCCCCTCGACTTTATTAAACACGTCATATCTAACAGAGACCCCGGGCTTTGGGGCCCGTGTGAGGGAGCTCACCAGGCCGCCACGTGTCCCCCGGGCATCAGAGAGGGCCCGTAGCGGGCCCCTTCCTCTCCTCCGCTGACCCCGCTGCCCACAAACAGCAGCTTCTTCTTCTCCAGGCTCCTGCAGCGGCGCTGTGAACAGAGGAGGGGGCTGTGACACACAGGAACCACCGCCCACCTCAGTCTGGACCCGTACCCGACTCTAACTCTATCTACCCAGGCTGGACCGGAACACTATCGCCAATAACGCTACGTCTCCGGTTCTATGCATATTCTTTGCTATACAGTTAGATATTATTGTGAAACTGTGGTTTCTTATCCCCAACAAAAAGTACAGTTAAAATCTATGCAAAAATATCTCTAGTTTAAATCTCTCTATCTCAGCCATCAACCAAAATGCCTGACATATCTCTCACGTCACATATAACAACGCCAGACCGAACCAAAGGAGTTAAGCAAGGTCTATGTATTTATAGGTCAGCTGTAACAATGCAGTCTCTCCTGACCAACCCTGAGGTTGTAATAAGCAGTGCCAGGACTTACTGTTGTGTCTCTGTACTCAGAGTTCCCTCCATCGATGATGATGTCTCCGGCCTCCAGAAGAGGAACCTAAACAAGACAAAACCACAACAAACAGACTCCAATGAGCCGAAGACACAGAAACAGGTCGGAGAACGATGTAAAATAAGATGTTCTTTAGTAATCGCAGACAAAAGTGAGTGCAGAATTACAGGACAGTAATAGTAGAAATCTATTATTTGTTTTTTGTTGGAATAAAACCCCAAAGAACTATTAAAACACCAAAGTGTAACGTGTATTCAATAATAATGCATACAAAGTCAACCTTTGGAGGAGGGGCATTGCTCCGTCAGTAGCGTCCGAGTGGCCGAACGTCCCGCGTGGGAACAACTCACCAGCTTGTCGATGAAGTCGTCCACCGCCTGGCCGGCCTTGACCAGCAGGACGATCCTCCGCGGCTTCTTCAGCTTGGAGACCATGTCCTCAAGGGACTCCGCGCCGATCACCTTGGTCCCCTTCGCCTCGTTGTTCAGGAAGTCGTGAACCTTAGACACCGTCCGGTTAAAGGCACACACCTGAGGGAGAGAGAGGGCGAGAGGGCGAGAGAGAGACAGAGACAGAGAGAGACAGAGACAGAGACAGAGAGACAGAGAGAGAGACAGAGAGATATTAAAAGCAGGAATTCGACTGAATGGAGGAATCTGACAGATTCACCCAAAGCTGGATGCTGTAGGACCAATAGTACGTTAGAACTTACCACGAAGCCATGGTCGTTCATGTTCAGAACGATATTCTGGCCCATGACGGCCAGTCCGATCAACGCGATGTCTGCTCTGTGAATGGGAAGGATAATCATGTTATTATGGAGTGTCTGATCCGAGGGTGGTCATCAACATTTATCATCTAATTGACTCGCCAATAACCGGAAGAAGCCCTGAAAGACAACCTTTTTAAATACTTTTAAATGACTTTTCCCACCACGAGTCGGTGTTTTGGATGAAAGTAGCAGATTAAATTTGTCATAAGTAAGTATGTAATGTGGCAACACAAGACCATGACACGTGTGTTATCTTGTATAAGAGACAAGAACATAAGGGAACATTTTAAAACTATCTATTTTCATGACAAATGTCTCCAGTATCTTATCCCAGAAATCTTCAGATATCTCTCGCAGGGCAGTACAACGCTGTCCGGATTATAAACAAAAAAAACATTATTCTACTTCATAGACTAAAGACAGCTCGATTGGATGCAATTTTAGTTGATTCAAACAGAAAGAGGTGTATAGAACTCACTGTGCCATAGTGTCGGACAGGGTTGTTTCTGGAAGTCTTCGGATCGAACAAGTAGCACGTCGCTCTCTGCTCCTGAATGCCTACCGCTACTTCCTCGTCCGGGACCTGACAGCCCGGGAGGCCGGACCGCCCCCCACCCGGCCCGGCTCAGCGGCCACCAATAGCGTGGTCCTTAACGACCTGGAGCAACGCCGTTCCCGGTTTATTATTGGCTCCAAAAACTGAGCTGAGATATCAGCGCTACTATTGGCTGGAAGCAACGACACGCCCACGCGGAAGAAGGTCATGGGGTCGGCCGTCGCAGGGTTCCTGTTTCCGGAAGTAGTTTATTAATTTAAATGGATGTTTTTTTTAAAGAATATGTAAAAACCAAAAGCGTATTCTCTCACATCGTTATGCTTTTTTTGTTAATATGAAACTGTATGATGATCCACGCACTGTATGGACGAAATAGTAGCAGTACATTTGGCCGGTTTATTAAAAAACAGGTTAATTGTTGACATTGTCTACAATCAACCTGGGGTCAAAACAAACAAACAGGCCAAAACTATACATTACTCACTGCCAGTAAATAATAAACGTATATATCCGAAAGTATACACTTAACTGTTTATTATATTCTATTTTGGTCACTTTTAATTTAAATGCAGTTATTGAAAAGTGCTTTCAATTATAAATGCAGCCTGCTTACAGTGCACTTGTAACACTTTTAACTTAAGTTTAGACATACTTAATTGTATTTTATTAGCATGTTTGTCTTTCTCTGCCTTTGCATGTTTGTAGTACAGTGGTAAGATTAGTTATTCACCCATGTTAAGACCTTTTAGGCCACCAATTTTCTTTGTGAATGAATAATGTATCGTAAATAAATGATTATTCTTCATTTATTCAAAGTCACCCAGGCCTTTGGAATTAAAATAGCCCTAAATCTTCACCATACCTAGAGGTTGACATGGTTATTTTCAGTTAGCCTAATAGCTGTTAGTTAGCCTAATGATATCTCAATACAAATCAAACCAGCTAATAGGCTAACTGAAATAAAACCATGCCAACTATAGGTATGGTGAAGGGTATGTGGTGATGAGGGGCTATTTTAATTCCAAAGGCCTAGGTGACTTTATCAGGATGCACAGTATCCTGGATCCATGAAAGAAATGTCATTTAAAAATAAAAATCTTTCTGCCTCTTTGGGAATGTGACATTGGGGTACTTATACATATGCAGCCTGTATTTAAATGCGGAACATTTATTTACGATAAACTACATACCAAATATTGCGTTGTGGAACGATATAGATCGAGAAATTGTATCAGGTTTGGGAACCGCCTCTCATTAAGGAGGGATAGTCCTTATGGTTTTGATAAGGAAGTGTCATCAACAACCCCCCGTTTTAAAGTGAACAAACAAGGACCACACGTTGTGCTAATGCACGGTTTTACTTTATTGTTACCTCATTCACTAAACAGGTCAATGGTGCAACATGACACAGAATCAGGTTATCTGCATGACACATCTATGCTATACAGCGAATGGATTATAATTATTACAAATACAGGAAACATATTTACATTTGAATTCAAGCCCCATACAACACATATATTTACAAAATAAGTATGAAAATGAAATAATCAGACAAAAATATACAGTGTTAATGTCTTGGTTTGTCCACTCTGGGTGGTCTCGCCCACCCGGACCTGATCGATGGATGTTTATTGTTGAAAAGGGGAGAATGCAAAATATAACGGCTATGTCTTTCTTTATTTGAAGGCATCGTGGGAAAATGGCTGAAGTGAGGAGGAGGAGGAGGAGGAGGAGGAGGATGTGTAGAATAGCATAATGTCGTTCTGGGTGAAGTAGCAATCGCTACCATGTGTTGTACTCCCTGATATTAGAAGATAAATCATAGTAAGTCAAAAAGCATTCCATACTGGATTTGTTACGATAAAAGCGGCAAGACTAACTGTTTAATGAGTTAAAAACAAATCGCATAAAAAAGAAAAATTCAAACCATTTTCTACTTAAAAAAAAAAAGGACGCTCAAACTGATGTAACCCACATCGAGATAATTCAGTGCTTCTTTTCTCAGCAATGAAACACACACACACACACACACACACACACACACACACACACACACACACACACACACACACACACACACACACACACACACACACACACACACACACACACACACACACACACACACACACACTCTACATTCATCGCTCTCAGGTCAGACCGAAGAGGCCACCATCACCGTTTGGTTTCTTCTGAGTAGAACAACTGAATCGCACACGACCTTCATTGATCCGTTAACCCATACCGTATTTCTTAATTTATTAATATGTGCAAAGAGCTGCAAACTAATATGTACATTGCAACAAAAAATAAATACCACAATCCAAAAATAAACACCACCTCAACGGGTTAGTAGCAGAATTGAAAACGTTTGCTCTGACAGATATTCATAATGGAATGTAGAAACATCCACCCCTTTACTTGATCAGTGCATAGAAGTCGGCCCATAATCTATCGATAACATTTCTAATATTGTATATGATCGTTCCATAAACCCCCCCCCAGCCGGTAGGGAGGCCTTGGTTGGCTGACTGGCAGGCTGGCTGACTGGCAGGCTGGTTGACCTGCGTGCCTACTCCTCCCAGCCTACTCCTCATCTCTCTGGAGAACCAGTCCGCTGACGTCGAGCTGCGTGCGACTCCAACAAGCAGCCATTCTATTGTACAACTCTCCGAGCACGCTGGGAGTGCTCTGGATCAGAACAGAATGTCTCTGCCTCTCTTCCCATCGCCTAAACTGAACTTTTCCCTTTAAAAGCAGGGCACCACTTCTGGTTGGCTGGCCAGTGGCGCCTCATGCCCATACTGTTACCGTTCACGCTGCAGTACATAGGAAGAGACAGGGACATGGGTCACTAAGGACCACAGATGATGTGCACCAATGATCGTAGACGTACAGAGCAAATGTTTTCATAGACAATCAGGGAGAATGAAGAGCGTTCGAGTCCCTTTGATACAACTTCTTTCTTAAAGCCTGAAGCATCGTTCAGAAAAGACAGACCAAGAACGCTAGCTTAGTCAGTGTGTGTTCTCTAGTCAGCGTTACTTCATAAAGGTTTTGTTCTGAAGAAGCGCTGCGTAGTATTGATCCTGAACAGAATATGTCCAATCGGTTGATCGTACACATTGATTACTGTGTGTGTTAATGTGCAAATCAAGATCAAACAGTGATATACCTTCAGAAACAAATGCCCCCTCAAGTTTCCCCATCAAATTATTCTGCGGATTACCCCTATTCATACAAAATGAATAAAGATGTTTAATAATAACGAAAGCAAAAAACAATCCATTAGAAAAACTATATCAACCAGATAAGATTCAGCCAGGTTAGAATATCGAGCCTCAACAATGCAAAAAAGTTAAACGTTCTGTAAATCCTTCGATGCACAAATCCACACCATAGCAAGCAACTCGTAATCGAACCGACAGTGCCCTGAAACCGTATGAGCCCACGATACAGCCCATAACCTCACAGCGTTCACGTTGTCATGACGATGTG
>NC_082382.1:25584779-25590213 GCF_031168955.1 Gadus macrocephalus
CAGACACACACACACACACACACAGACACACACACACACACACACAGACACACACACAGGTGGTGAGACACAAGGATGGGGCCTTCAGGGATTCATGGTGGAGGTTTTTTTAAATCATTCATTCCTTGTATATAAAAAAAAAATTATAATAATTGTTCTCATGTATATGTGTCGTAATTTAAAAAAGAAAAAGTGACATTTAATATTTGTTGGTACCCCGTCAGTTGCCTAGTGAGATCGTTTCAGGGAGAGTAAGGAGATGAATTGTAAATAAGTGTAGAGGTACAATAACGCTGACTAAACAGACACGAAGGGGGGCGAGGAGGCTTCCTGAAGGAGGGGGGGTCCGGGGTCCGGGGGACGGGGGTCTTACTTCTGGCCCATGGAGCCGCAGCGGGAGTCGGAGAGGGAGGGGCAGGTGGAGGAGGGGGTGAGGGTGGCGCTGCTGAAGCTGGTCACAGAGGGGTCGCGACCCATGGGCGAGATGTCCGACAGCTGGAGGACAGACGGGGAGCAGAGCAGAGACACGGTGAGTTAAAGCGCCGCTGCGGGAGAGGAGACGCGCGGCCCGGCACCACGGCCCGGCACCACGGCACCACGGCCCCGCACCACGGCCCCGCCGCTCGGCCCGGCACCACGGCACCACGGCCCCGCCGCTCGGCCCGGCACCACGGCACCACGGCCCCGCCGCTCGGCCCGGCACCACGGCACCACGGCCCCGCCGCTCGGCCCGGCACCACGGCCCCGCCGCTCGGCCCGGCACCACGGCACCACGGCACCACGGCACCACGGCCCCGCCGCTCGGCCCGGCACCACGGCCCCGCCGCTCGGCCCGGCACCACGGCCCCGCCGCTCGGCCCGGCACCACGGCCCCGCCGCTCGGCCCGGCACCACGGCCCCGCCACGCGGCCCGGCACCACGGCCCCGCCGCTCGGCCCGGCACCACGGCCCGGCACCACGGCCCGGCACCACGGCCCCGCCGCTCGGCCCGGCACCACGGCCGCGCCGCTCGGCCCGGCACCACGGCCGCGCCGCTCGGCCCGGCACCACGGCCCCGCCGCTCGGCCCGGCACCACGGCACCACGGCACCACGGCCCCGCCGCTCGGCCCGGCACCACGGCCCCGCCGCGCGGCCCGGCACCACGGCCCCGCCGCTCGGCCCGGCACCATGGCCCGGCACCACGGCCCCGCCGCGCCGCTCGGCGCTCGGCGTTCAGCTCACCTTGCAGTCGCTGATGCTGTTGCAGAGCTGGCTGTACTCGTTGTTGAAGCTGTGGGTCAGGAGACGTAAGCACTGCGGAGAACAGAGACACAGGGCGGTGTTACCGGGCAGAACAGGAACCAGGCGGAGGTTGGCCAACCGCACAGAGGGCTTCTGTGTGTTGACGTGTCGACCGACCAGTTTGGCGGGAGAAGGAGGAAGTGTCAACACGCTGCTGGCGAAACAGCATCGCCTAATGAGAACATCATGGTTGAACTGCCTTTCTCACCGTCGGTCAAAGGAACTCCGTTTCTTCACCGTGATGATGTCGAAATGGAAACTGGGTTTAACTGAAGCGTTATATCCTAGGCTAACTACGTAGCACTGAACACTCCCTCATTTCTGGTCTGGGAGCAACAGAGTACCTACAGTCCCTGGGCAGAGTTCAGAGTTCATGTTGTTAACCAATACCTTTACTGGGAGAACGGGGATTTGGGGGCCGGGGACTTTAAGGTTTTGAACGCTACGTCAGTCAGGTCTGCCTCGCCGTGACCACGTCAAAACGACCCACCTGACGGAGACCCTCCGCCCGTCCTACCCCCCGCCCCGTCCCGCCCCGTCCCGTCCTACCCCCCGCCCCGCCCCGCCCCGTCCCGTCCCGTCCCGCCCCGCCCCGTCCCGTCCTACCCCCCGTCCCGCCCCGTCCCGTCCCGCCCCGTCCCGTCCTACCCCCCGTCCTACCCCCCGTCCCGCCCCGTCCCGTCCCGCCCCGTCCCGTCCTACCCCCCGTCCTACCCCCCGTCCCGTCCCGCCCCGTCCCGTCCTACCCCCCGCCCCGTCCCGTCCTACCCCGTCCCGCCCCGTCCCGCCCCGTCCCGTCCCGTCCCGTCCTACCCCCCGTCCCGTCCCGTCCCGTCCCGTCCTACCCCCCGCCCCGTCCCGCCCCGTCCCGCCCCGTCCCGCCCCGTCCCGTCCCGCCCCGTCCCGTCCCGTCCCGTCCCGTCCCGCCCCGTCCCGTCCCGTCCCGTCCTACCCCCCGTCCCGCCCCGTCCCGTCCCGTCCCGCCCCGTCCCGTCCCGCCCCGTCCCGTCCCGCCCCGTCCCGTCCCGCCCCGTCCCGCCCCGTCCCGTCCCGTCCCGTCCCGTCCCGTCCCGTCCCGTCCCGTCCTACCCCCCGTCCCGCCCCGTCCCGTCCCGTCCCGTCCCGTCCCGTCCCGCCCCGTCCCGTCCCGTCCCGTCCTACCCCCCGTCCCGCCCCGTCCCGTCCCGCCCCGTCCCGTCCCGTCCCGTCCCGTCCCGTCCCGTCCCGTCCCGTCCCGTCCTACCCCCCGCCCCGTCCCGTCCGGTCCCGTCCCGTCCCGTCCCGCCCCGTCCCGTCCTACCCCCCGCCCCGTCCCGTCCGGTCCCGTCCCGTCCCGTCCCGCCCCGCCCCGTCCCGTCCTACCCCCCGTCCCGTCCGGTCCGGTCCGGTCCGGTCCCGTCCCGTCCCGTCCCGTCCCGTCCCGCCCCGCCCCGTCCCGTCCTAGCCCCCGTCCCGCCCCGTCCCGTCCCGTCCTGTCCCGTCCCGCCCCGGTCTCACCTTGGTGGCCAGCTCCTTCTCGCGGTCCACCAGACTCTCGATGTCGGCCGAGTCGTAACCGCTGCTCTCGCTGGGGGTGACGGCGCTCTCGAAGGTGGTGCAGGAGATCTGCGAGGAGATGGAGGTGGAGTTGGAGAGCGTGCCCGAGCTCATGCTGGGGGACAGGGACTCGCTCAGGGACTTGTGGGTGGTGGTGGTGGTGGTGGTGGTGTTGGAGGTGGAGGTGGTGGAGGTGGGGGGCACCTCGCCCAGCTTGTCCCTCAGCAGCAGCAGGTGGCGCGTCTTCTCCACCTGGGTGGAGGTGCGGGAGACACGGGGTTAACTCTCTACAGTCGGTAGGCTGACACAACACTGACACTAACCGTAACCCCTACAGGTCATCAATATAAGTGATCGTTTACAAAACAAATCACAAGGTTTAATCCACATTACACAACAGAAGAGTTTAGTTTCATTCAGTAATTGAGTGAGAGGGTTTCACCCGAGGAGACTTGGAGTCGTTTGATTCCACGTCACTAAGGAGCAAGGCATGGGTTGGGCATCGTGCTCAAGGATGATAGCCGGTGGGCTGACGTCAGGGGGATCAAACCCACAACCCTTCCACCAGGGGGGGGGGGGGGAACCCCGTTAACCACTGGAAGATGCAGCCCTCTAAAATGGCCGATCAGACCAGACCAGTCCGTCCTGCGTGTGACCTTTGACCCCCGGACCCACCTCGTGCAGCTGCTCCATCTTCTCCAGCTCCCACTGGTGCTCCAGGATCAGGCTGTCCCCCCGGGGCCTCCAGCCCGCCAGGTTCTCCTCCCCGCGGACGTAGGCCACCGAGGTGTCCAGCACCTTCCTCCGCCTGCGCTGCATGCCTGGGGGGGGCGGGGGGGCGGGGGGGGGAGGTTCAACACCGCCTGGACCACGGGGGCTGACATTCTGGGTCTTTTGGCCGACGCGTTACTAATTCTACGTTACTATCGATAGTTGATACTTTACAAAGACTGATCCCCGATCACAAACACCCTGTACATTATACATTATAATAAAACTGATATTACATTTTAATTATTTTGTTTTTGTAATTAGCGCTATTAAAATAACCGACTAGCAACCAAGGAATGGACGCAGAGCTGGAATGCACTAATGTGATGTAATGTAATCCTTTAAAGTCTTCCAAAGGTTCCCCCCGTCTGGACTCACCTGGGCTTCCTGTGTCGGACATCTTGCACAAGCTGAGCTCGTAGATGCCCGTCACTCGGTTGCTGTGGTAACAAAACGAAAAAGCCTTGAAGTCATGATTTCCGAGTTGGAATGCAGATCTTGTTGTACTAAAGGTTCAGGTCGATATCAAGAATGAATTAATAATAAAAAAGTGTTTTTGATTTGTGTCTTAATCTTGTTGTCGTGCTGGTGGTGGCGTAACAAGATGTCCGCCGGGGCCCCTACCAGTCGGGGGTCTTGGAGTAGCCGCTCCCGAAGAGGTTCCTGAGGGAGCGTGGGGGGGAGATCTTGGCGTCCCGGGAGTAGAACACCATGCAGATGTCTTTGGTTACGATGGCAGGCTGGATGCAGTGGTCCAGCTGTCGGGCAGGAAGGAACACGCCACCACCACACCAAGATCAGCTCAGACACACGGATCACGGTCAGACAAAGGTCAGAGAAAGGTCACACAAAGGTCAGACAAATAATGATTTGGAACCATGGCCCTATAGCTACGTCGCTACAGCTAGCCTGGTCACCCATTAGCCCAGGCTAGCCTGATCAACCATTAGCCCAGGCTAGCCTGGCTCACCCATTAGCCAGGCTAGCCTGGTCACCCATTAGCCCAGGCTAGCCTGGCTCACCCATTAGCCCAGGCTAGCCTGGCTCACCCATTAGCCCAGGCTAGCCTGGTCACCCATTAGCCCAGGCTAGCCTGGCTCACCCATTAGCCCAGGCTAGCCTGGCTCACCCATTAGCCCAGGCTAGCCTGGTTCACCCATTAGCCCAGGCTAGCCTGGTTCACCCATTAGCCCAGGCTAGCCTGGTTCACCCATTAGCCCAGGCTAGCCTGGTTCTGTTCTCCCTCCCTTTATAAAGCTGATCGTACCACCCCTGTCGGGATGTGGGGGGGGGGTGGTGGGAGGTACCAACCTCCAGGTAGGCGGACAGGGTCATGTAGATCTTCTCTCCGTAGGGGGTGACCCGGTTCAGGAGCAGGGAGTTGTGCAGAGAGCTGTCCCACACCGCCTCGAAGCGGTAGAAGGTCCTGCAGCGAGCAGAACAGTTAGCTCAGAGCCGCGACAGGCTAGAAGAACTACAAACATGGAGCAGGACTACAAGTAGAGCAGAACTACAATCACCAGAGTACACCGAGGGATCATCACAAGGGGGGGGGGAAATAATGAGAAAGGACTTGGGGACTAACTATTGAACTATTGATGGACGGTGAATCAATACAAAACCAAAGGCTTGAAGAGCTAAAGGAAGGGAATTAACTGGGGTTTAGCTTCATCTCCATGGGGCACACACACACACACACACACACACACACACACACACACACACACACACACACACACACACACACACACACACACACACACACACACACACACACACACACACACTGAATACTTTTATTACCTAAAATGTATGATTTTAGGTAAGAAAAATGTGATTAGCATT